>NC_053396.1:84512556-84665912 GCF_905171765.1 Bufo bufo
AGCCAGCAGAATTTACAGCGATATTTGGTGGGGCCCAATGCCGTTCTAAGTATGGTAAGGCCTGAGCAGGTACAGGCATTAGTCAATTTGGGGCCGACAGTGGATCCAGCACGTTCACATTATCTCCCACCCAGTCTTCTGCAGAAAGCGCACAGATGGCGCATGAAAACCAAGCCCATCGATCTGTCACATCACCCCCATGCATATCAGGGAAACTGTCTGAGCCTCAAGTTATGCAGCAGTCTCTTATGCTGTTTGAAGACTCTGCTGCCAGGGTTTCCCAAGGGCATCCACCTAGCCCTTCCCCAGGGGTGGAAGAGATAGAATGCACTAACGCACAACCACTTATTTTTCCTGATGATGAGGACATGGGAATACCACCTCAGCACGTCTCTGATGATGACGAAACACAGGTGCCAACTGCTGCGTCTTTCTGCAGTGTGCAGACTGAACAGGAGGTCAGGGGTCAAGACTGGGTGGAAGACGATGCAGGGGACGATGAGGTCCTAGACCCCACATGGAATGAAGGTCGTGCCACTGACTTTCACAGTTCGAAGGAAGAGGCAGTGGTGAGACCGAGCCAACAGCGTAGCAAAAGAGGGAGCAGTGGGCAAAATCAGAACACCCGCCGCCAAGAGACTCCGCCTGCTACTGACCGCCGCCATCTGGGACCGAGCACCCCAAAGGCAGCTTCAAGGAGTTCCCTGGCATGGCACTTCTTCAAACAATGTGCTGACGACAAGACCCGAGTGGTTTGCACGCTGTGCCATCAGAGCCTGAAGCGAGGCATTAACATTCTGAACCTTAGCACAACCTGCATGACCAGGCACCTGCATGCAAAGCATGAACTGCAGTTGAGTAAACACCTTAAAAACAAGGAAGTCACTCAGGCTCCCCCTGCTACATCTTCTGCTGCTGCCGCCTCGGCCTCTTCTGCTGCTGCTGCCGCCGCCTCGGCCTCTTCCTCCGCCTCTGGAGGAACGTTGGCACCTGCCGCCCAGCAAACATGGGATGTACCACCAACACCACCACCTGCGTCACCAAGCATCTCAACCATGTCACACGGCAGCGTTCAGCTCTCCATCTCACAAACATTTGAGAGAAAGCGTAAATTCCCACCTAGCCACCCTCGATCCCTGGCCCTGAATGCCAGCATTTCTAAACTACTGGCCTATGAAATGCTGTCATTTAGGCTGGTGGACACAGACAGCTTCAAACAGCTCATGTCGCTTGCTGTCCCACAGTATGTTGTTCCCAGCCGCCACTACTTCTCCAAGAGAGCCGTGCCTTCCCTGCACAACCAAGTATCCGATAAAATCAAGTGTGCACTGCGCAACGCCATCTGTGGCAAGGTCCACCTAACCACAGATACGTGGACCAGTAAGCACGGCCAGGGATGCTATATCTCCCTAACTGCACACTGGGTAAATGTAGTGGCGGCTGGGCCCCAGGCGGAGAGCTGTTTGGCGCACGTCCTTCCGCCGCCAAGGATCGCAGGGCAACATTCTTTGCCTCCTGTCTCCTCCTCCTACTCAGCTTCCTCCTCCTCTTCTTCCACCTGCTCATCCAGTCAGCCACACACCTTCACCACCAACTTCAGCACAGCACGGGGTAAACGTCAGCAGGCCATTCTGAAACTCATATGTTTGGGGGACAGGCCCCACACCGCACAGGAGTTGTGGCGGGGTATAGAACAACAGACCGACGAGTGGTTGCTGCCGGTGAGCCTCAAGCCCGGCCTGGTGGTGTGCGATAATGGGCGAAATCTCGTTGCAGCTCTGGGACTAGCCGGTTTGACGCACATCCCTTGCCTGGCGCATGTGCTGAATTTGGTGGTGCAGAAGTTCATTCGCAACTACCCCGACATGTCAGAGCTGCTGCATAAAGTGCGGGCCGTCTGTTCGCGCTTCCGGCGTTCACACCCTGCCGCTGCTCGCCTGTCTGCGCTACAGCGTAACTTCGGCCTTCCCGCTCACCGCCTCATATGCGACGTGCCCACCAGGTGGAACTCCACCTTGCATATGCTGGACAGACTGTGCGAGCAGCAGCAGGCCATAGTGGAGTTTCAGCTGCAGCACGCACAGGTCAGTCGCACTGCGGATCAGACCCACTTCACCACCAATGACTGGGCCTCCATGCGAGACCTGTGTGCCCTGTTGCGTTGTTTCGAGTACTCCACCAACATGGCCAGTGGCGATGACGCCGTTATCAGCATTACAATACCACTTCTATGTCTCCTTGAGAAAACACTTAGGGCGATGATGGAAGAGGAGGTGGCCCAGGAGGAAGAGGAGGAAGAGGGGTCATTTTTAGCACTTTCAGGCCAGTCTCTTCAAAGTGACTAAGACTGAGGTTTTTTGCAACACCAGAGGCCAGGTACAAATGTGGCCAGACAGGGCCCACTACTGGAGGACGAGGAGGACGAGGAGGACGAGGATGAGGAGGAGGTGGAGGAGGATGAGGATGAAGCATGTTCACAGCGGGCTGGCACCCAAAGCAGCTCGGGCCCATCACTGGTGCGTGGCTGGGGGGAAACACAGGACGATGACGATACGCCTCCCACAGAGGACAGCTTGTCCTTACCTCTGGGCAGCCTGGCACACATGAGCGACTACATGCTGCAGTGCCTGCGCAACGACAGCAGAGTTGCCCACATTTTAACGTGTGCGGACTACTGGGTTGCCACCCTGCTGGATCCCCGGTACAAAGACAATGTGCCCACCTTACTTCCTACACTGGAGCGTGATAGGAAGATGCGCGAGTACAAGCGCACGTTGGTAGACGCGCTACTGAGAGCATTCCCAAATGTCACAGGGGAACCAGTGGAAGCCCAAGGCGAAGGAAGAGGAGGAGCAAGAGGTCGCCAACGCAGCTGTGTCACGCCCAGCTCCTCTGAGGGCAGGGTTAGCATGGCAGAGATGTGGAAAAGTTTTGTCAACACGCCACAGCTAAGTGCACCACCACCTGATACGGAACGTGTTAGCAGGAGGCAACATTTCACTAACATGGTGGAACAGTACCTGTGCACACCCCTCCACGTACTGACTGATGGTTCGGCCCCATTCAACTTCTGGGTCTCCAAATTGTCCACGTGGCCAGAGCTAGCCTTTTATGCCTTGGAGGTGCTGGCCTGCCCGGCGGCCATCATTTTGTCTGAACGTGTATTCAGCACGGCAGGGGGCTTCAATACAGACAAACGCAGCCGTCTGTCTACAGCCAATGTGGACAAGCTGACGTTCATAAAAATGAACCAGGCATGGATCCCACAGGACCTGTCCATCCCTTGTGCAGATTAGATATTAACTACCTCCCCTTAACAATATATTATTCTACTCCAGGGCACTTCCTCATTCAATACTATTTTTAATTTCATTTTACCATTATATTGCGGGGCAACCCAAAGTTGAATGAACCTCTCCTCTGTCTGGGTGCCGGTGCCTAAATGTGTGACAGTGGCCTGTTCCAGTGGTGGGTGACGTGAAGCCTGATTCTCTGCTATGACATGAATACAGATTCTGCGCTGACATAAGGCCAGATTCTCTGTTACGGGACCGCTCTCCTCTGTCTGGGTACCGGGGCCTAAATGTGTGACAGTGGCCTGTTCCAGTGGTGGGTGACGTGAAGCCTGATTCTCTGCTATGACATGAATACAGATTCTGCGCTGACATAAGGCCAGATTCTCTGTTACGGGACCTCTCTCCTCTGCCTGGGTGCCTGGGCCTAAATGTGTGACAGTGGCCTGTTCCAGTGGTGGCTGACGTGAAGCCTGATTCTCTGCTATGACATGAAGACAGATTCTGCGCTGACATAAGGCCAGATTCTCTGTTACGGGACCTCTCTCCTCTGTCTGGGTGCCAGGGCCTAAATATGTGACAGTGGCCTGTTCCAGTGGTGGGTGACGTGAAGCCTGATTCTCTGCTATGACATGAATACAGATTCTGCGCTGACATAAGGCCAGATTCTCTGTTACGGGACCTTTCTCCTCTGCCTGGGTGCCTGGGCCTAAATGTGTGACAGTGGCCTGTTCCAATGGTGGCTGACGTGAAGCCTGATTCTCTGCTATGACATGAAGACAGATTCTGCGCTGACATAAGGCCAGATTCTCTGTTACGGGACCGCTCTCCTCTGTCTGGGTGCCGGGGCCTAAATGTGTGACAGTGGCCTGTTCCAGTGGTGGCTGACGTGAAGCCTGATTCTCTGCTATGACATGAAGACAGATTCTGCGCTGACATAAGGCCAGATTCTCTGTTACGGGACCTCTCTCCTCTGCCTGGGTGCCTGGGCCTAAATGTGTGACAGTGGCCTCTTCCAGTGGTGGGTGACGTGAAGCCTGATTCTCTGCTATGACATGAAGACAGATTCTGCGCTGACATAAGGCCAGATTCTCTGTTACGGGACCTTTCTCCTCTGCCTGGGTGCCTGGGCCTAAATGTGTGACAGTGGCCTGTTCCAATGGTGGCTGACGTGAAGCCTGATTCTCTGCTATGACATGAAGACAGATTCTGCGCTGACATAAGGCCAGATTCTCTGTTACGGGACCGCTCTCCTCTGTCTGGGTGCCGGGGCCTAAATGTGTGACAGTGGCCTGTTCCAGTGGTGGCTGACGTGAAGCCTGATTCTCTGCTATGACATGAAGACAGATTCTGCGCTGACATAAGGCCAGATTCTCTGTTACGGGACCTCTCTCCTCTGCCTGGGTGCCTGGGCCTAAATGTGTGACAGTGGCCTCTTCCAGTGGTGGGTGACGTGAAGCCTGATTCTCTGCTATGACATGAAGACAGATTCTGCGCTGACATAAGGCCAGATTCTCTGTTACGGGACCGCTCTCCTCTGTCTGGGTGCCTGGGCCTAAATGTGTGACAGTGGCCTGTTCCAGTGGTGGGTGACGTGAAGCCTGATTCTCTGCTATGACATGAATACAGATTCTGCGCTGACATAAGGCCAGATTCTCTGTTACGGGACCGCTCTCCTCTGTCTGGGTACCGGGGCCTAAATGTGTGACAGTGGCCTGTTCCAGTGGTGGGTGACGTGAAGCCTGATTCTCTGCTATGACATGAATACAGATTCTGCGCTGACATAAGGCCAGATTCTCTGTTACGGGACCTCTCTCCTCTGCCTGGGTGCCTGGGCCTAAATGTGTGACAGTGGCCTGTTCCAGTGGTGGCTGACGTGAAGCCTGATTCTCTGCTATGACATGAAGACAGATTCTGCGCTGACATAAGGCCAGATTCTCTGTTACGGGACCTCTCTCCTCTGTCTGGGTGCCAGGGCCTAAATATGTGACAGTGGCCTGTTCCAGTGGTGGCTGACGTGAAGCCTGATTCTCTGCTATGACATGAATACAGATTCTGCGCTGACATAAGGCCAGATTCTCTGTTACGGGACCTTTCTCCTCTGCCTGGGTGCCTGGGCCTAAATGTGTGACAGTGGCCTGTTCCAATGGTGGCTGACGTGAAGCCTGATTCTCTGCTATGACATGAAGACAGATTCTGCGCTGACATAAGGCCAGATTCTCTGTTACGGGACCGCTCTCCTCTGTCTGGGTGCCGGGGCCTAAATGTGTGACAGTGGCCTGTTCCAGTGGTGGCTGACGTGAAGCCTGATTCTCTGCTATGACATGAAGACAGATTCTGCGCTGACATAAGCCAGATTCTCTGTTACGGGACCTCTCTCCTCTGCCTGGGTGCCTGGGCCTAAATGTGTGACAGTGGCCTCTTCCAGTGGTGGGTGACGTGAAGCCTGATTCTCTGCTATGACATGAAGACAGATTCTGCGCTGACATAAGGCCAGATTCTCTGTTACGGGACCTTTCTCCTCTGCCTGGGTGCCTGGGCCTAAATGTGTGACAGTGGCCTGTTCCAATGGTGGCTGACGTGAAGCCTGATTCTCTGCTATGACATGAAGACAGATTCTGCGCTGACATAAGGCCAGATTCTCTGTTACGGGACCGCTCTCCTCTGTCTGGGTGCCGGGGCCTAAATGTGTGACAGTGGCCTGTTCCAGTAGTGGCTGACGTGAAGCCTGATTCTCTGCTATGACATGAAGACAGATTCTGCGCTGACATAAGGCCAGATTCTCTGTTACGGGACCTCTCTCCTCTGCCTGGGTGCCTGGGCCTAAATGTGTGACAGTGGCCTCTTCCAGTGGTGGGTGACGTGAAGCCTGATTCTCTGCTATGACATGAAGACAGATTCTGCGCTGACATAAGGCCAGATTCTCTGTTACGGGACCGCTCTCCTCTGTCTGGGTGCCTGGGCCTAAATGTGTGACAGTGGCCTGTTCCAGTGGTGGGTGACGTGAAGCCTGATTCTCTGCTATGACATGAAGACTGATTCTGCGCTGACATGAAGCCAGATTCTCTGCTATGGCATGAAGAGACTGATTCTCTGCTGACATGAAGCCAGATTCTTTGCTATGGCATGAAGAGACTGATTCTCTGCTGACGTGAAGCCAGATTCTCTGCTATGGGACCTCTGTCCAATTGATATTGGTTCATTTTTATTTTTTTAATTTTAATTTTAATTCATTTCCCTATCCACATTTGTTTGCAGGTGATTTACCTACATGTTGCTGCCTTTTGCAGCCCTCTAGCTCTTTCCTGGGCTGTTTTACAGCCTTTTTAGTGCCCAAAAGTTCGGGTCCCCATTGACTTCAATGGGGTTCGTGTTCGGGACGAAGTTCGGTTCGGGTTCGGATCCCGAACCCGAACATTTACGGGAAGTTCGGCCGAACTTCTCGAACCCGAACATCCAGGTGTTCGCTCAACTCTACTGACAGGTTGACTCAGATAAAAATGAACAAGGTCTGGATTGCACCTGACTCCTCAACTCCACCAGAGGAGAGCTGAGCTGAGGATGAACATAAAGGCAATTTCAATCTATCATTTATAATGTACTCAATCTATTGTAGTGTATTCCCATGCACCTTTTCCACTACAAAAAAAGAGTATATGGTTGAATCTTGTTTTCTCCTCCTCCTCATCATCCCGATTGTCTATATTCCCTCCACTCTAATTTTTTTAATAGTGTCAGCTGAACTGCGGGCCCTCAACTCACTTTTTTTTATAGGGTTAGTTCACCAGCAGGCCCTCGCCCCTAATATTTTAGATGGTCAGCTCAGTAGCCGGCCCTCGCCCATAATGTTTTAGAGGGTCAGTTCAGCAGCAGACCCTTGCTTCCAATGTTTTAGAGCGTCAGCTCAGCAGCAGGCCCTCGCATATAATGTTTTAGAGCTTCAGCTCAGCAGCAGGCCCTCGCCCCTAATGTTTTAGAGGGTCAGTTCAGAAGCAGGCCCTCACCCCTAATGTTTTAGAGGGTCAGTTCAGCAGCAGGCCCTCGACCATAATGTTTTAGAGGGTCAACTCAGCAGCAGGCCATCGCATATAATGTTTTACAGGGTCAGCTCACCAGCAGGCCCTCACCCCTAATGTTTTAGAGGGTCAGCTCAGCAGCAGGCCCTCGAATATAATATTTTAAAGGGTCAGCTCACTAGCAGGCCCAAACCAAAAATCTTTTACTGGTTCAGCTCACATGCAGGCCCGCGACTCACTTTTTTTAATAGGGTCAGCTCAACTGCAGGCCCGCAACTCACTTTTTTTAATAGGGTCAGCTCACCAGCAGGCCCTCGCTAATGTTTTAGAGGTTTCAGCTCAGCAACAGGCTATCACATATAATGTTTTAGAGCGTCAGCTCAGCAGCAGGCCCTCGCTTATAATGTTTTATAGCTTCAGCTCAGCAGCATGCCCTCGCCCCTAATGTTTTAGAGGGTCAGTTCAGCAGCAGGCCCTCGCCCATTTGATCGCGAAGAGCCAGCCGCCGCCACCTTGATTGAAGATCCAGGTGTCATGACATCAGCCAGCGTGGTGACGTCATACGCCACCACACACAGGATTTCTCACGGGATCGTCAATCAAGACAGCGTCAGCCAGCTCTTCTCGCTCAAACAGATGAGGTAAGTATGATTTTTTTTTTTAAATGTCACCGCCATTTAAGGAAAATCAAGGAATTTGGCTTGTCGTTGAATTAATTATCCCTGAAATTCGGATTGAAGTCCATAAGATCAACACTAATCAGGAGGAAAGCTGTAACTCCTGTCTTCAAAGCATTGCATCAGACTCAGAGGTTATCTCAACATCATCCTGCTGTAACTGGGAGGAGCAGTGAGCCATCCAGTTCACAATGTCATCTTCTTTGTACTCTCAATAATAATCTGGCTCAGAAGCTAAAGCTGTTTTCTCCTACTACTACTACTACTACTACTACTACTAACTGGACTGTTGGTGCTGTAACTGCTGTTTGCACTACAGTAAATTGAAGCCAAACTAATTGACTTCAATCCGAATTTCTGTAAAAATTTGGTTCATCACTCATCACAAAGCCGAACTTCGTGGTAACAAATCTATTTTTCCTGAAATGGCGTTAAAAAAAAGCATACGGTAGCTCATTCATTTGTGAGTGAAGAAGCCGTTGTGGCCATCTTAATTGCAGAAACCATGCAAAATCTCGCACAGGGTGGCCTGGTCATCATGTCACCGGCCTAGATTTTGTGCAGTGTCTTCAGTCAAGATGGCTACAACGGCCTCTATGTGAGCAAATGGATAAGGTAATGTAACAACTCATGGTCACTTAGCTCTCCAGGATCACAGTCTTCTCAGCTTAGACAGTTGGGACTGTTCAAGAAGTCACTACAACACTGCAGATTTGGGTGCAAACGGCCACAACCAGCTTTATTGTCGCTTTTACCGCAGTCAAAACATAAAAATAAATCCTAGGCCGTCTGGCCACTAACTATACAGTAGTTTTATCTCTATTGGGATCTGGGTCTACCACCCAGCTCCCCAAAACACAACTCAGTGCCTACCCCACAGGGGATCAGAGGGTTATGGCTCCCACAGGCTTTGGTGCATTCTGTTTCTTTCCCCAGAATGGGAACCTTGATTGAGGAACTCAGCCCATACTTCACTAAGGTCCTTAGATGCTACTAATCATCTCCATTATCAGCCTAGCTGATGCACACAGAGGGAAAACCCTATTTTCCCAGACCTTCTGGCTGTCACCCATGTGTGAGATACGCCATCTTAATCGCCCTCATATGGCACTTTGGCAGCTATACTGCCACAGTGAATATTTTTTTTATTATTTTACCCTGATTAACCTCTAAAAGGCCAAAATTGTAGCCTCAGATGTCGCAATCAGCAATGAACGTGCCATCTGAGGGGTTCAATGACAGGGGGAAGGGGCGGCTCAATTGCCATTCCCCATCATCGTGCCCGCTACATAAAAAGGAATGTGCTTTGTGATGAAGTAATTCACCACAAATCAAATTTCTTTGTGAAATTCGGCAAAGCAGCTTAATCAAATGTTTCATAATTTGGCTCATCTCTACTGCCTACATTCTGAATCTCCTATTATGAGGTCTGTGTCTCTTCCATTTATCAGACATTTTATTATGAGGCCTATAAATGAAAAGTCGCAGTGTGGGTACATGGATTATTAAACAGTACTAGAAAAATTGCAAGTGTTTTTTTCTGTAATTTCAAGACAGAGGTACCATTAAATGTCTCTCCCTTTCTATAAACTCACTGCACACTGGTATCCACAATTTGCAATGGTAAGGCCTCTTTCACACTTGCGTTGTCCGGATCCGGCGTGTACTCCACTTGCCGGAATTACACTCCGGATCCGGAAAAACGCAAGTGTACTGAAAGCATTTGAAGACGGAACCGTCTTCCAAATGCGTTCAGTGTTACTATGGCACCCAGGACGCTATTAAAGTCCTGGTTGCCATAGGGGGAGCGGGGGAGCGGTATACTTACAGTCCGTGTGGCTCCCGGGGCACTCCAGAATGACGTCAGAGCGCCCCATGCGCATGGATGACGTGATCCATGTGATCACATGATCCATGCGCTTGGGGCGCCCTGACGTCACTCTGGAGCGCCCGGGGAGCAGCACAGACGGTAAGTATACTGCTCCCCCGCTCCCCGCTACACTTTACCATGGCTGCCAGGACTTTAGCGTCCCGGCAGCCATGGTAACCACTCTGAAAAAGCTAAATGTCGGCTCCGGCAATGCGCCGAAACGACGTTTAGCTTAAGGCCGGATCCGGATCAATGCCTTTCAATGGGCATTAATTCCGGATCTGGCCTTGCGGCAAGTGTTCCGGATTTTTGGCCGGAGCAAAAAGCGCAGCATGCTGCGGTATTTTCTCCGGCCAAAAAACGTTCCGTTACGGAACTCAAGACATCCTGATGCATCCTGAACGGATTTCTCTCCTTTCAGAATGCATTAGGATAATCCTGATCAGGATTCTTCCGGCATAGAGCCCCGACGACGGAACTCTATGCCGGAAGACAAGAACGCAGGTGTGAAAGAGCCCTAATAAAGTTTTTTTTTTTCATTTGCTATAACATTGAACTGTTTCTTGAAGTAATATAAAATGCATTCACTAACACATGTATATGTCACGGTGGGGAGTGGGGGAAACTGTACAATGTAAAGGGATAAAGGATAGCTGCTAGGCCAAGGAGCCAGGAAAAGGGAAGCAGGTCACCTCCTATAGCGTCCCTAATCCTCTCCCTAACTCATCACCGTATGAGCGGACCTGGATGGTAGGACGGCTCATACCCTGGATACCTGAGGCCCTGAGAATCCCTCACAAAGGAGCTGAGGAGAGGCGCCCTGTTCTTCCAGGACATGGAAGAACAGTAGTCTCAAAAGGCCTAGTAGCAGGGAAATGAAGAGACCATACACAGCAAGAGGATCGGCAGGTAAGAACACAAGACGACACACTTACCTGCCGAAGACTCCACGACTGGAACCCTTGCATACGTACAGGAGCCCTAACACCAAACAGGACGCCTTACAAGCAACTCACGCAGGTATCCAGCACACCAGACTCCGCCAGGACCCCCATGCTGAAAGGTGCATGGCAGCCCCAGGCAGCGCTGCATACAGGCTAGTGGTTCACCCCTCTGGGAAACCAACCCCCTTCCGGAGGAAACAACACACAGGGAAAACATCTTACATACATGCAGGGACAAACACCAACAACAGCCCAGACATGTAACAACAATCAAGACGTACAACACACCCTAAACATAAACCCATGCCTAACATACAAGTGAGGTAGGGTATAAGGAGCATACCAAAGGAAGACAATTTATGTCCAACAAGGTGGCCCTCAAGGACAGGGCAGATTCACCAAGGAGAGGAGCAGAGCTCCATCACCAAACAAGGCTGGAGTACCACTGCCCCCAGCCAGGAAGCCACAGATGAAGTCAAGCTGGTGGCCACACCCAGGACACACCTAAATCCCCACTAGCTAGAGGATTAACCCCTCGCTCACCAAACCGCAAGGAGACACACCTTAAAGGGGAAATACACGTGCAAACCGGCAAACAGTCTGCACGGCAAACGCGTCATGGTTAAAAAACAATATGACCATGACAGTATAATTTATTTTCATACTGCTTTTGGTATAACAGTGAATGGTTTCTTGACATAATAAAACGACACGTTCAGTAATATGGGTATAATAATAGCGTTATTGCTGTATTGCTTTTGATATAATAGTGAACAGTTTCTTGAAGTAATAAACAACACATTCGTGAAAATGGTTCAAAAAAAATTGTTATTTTCATTTTGCTTTGGTATAACAGTGAATGGTTTCTTAACCAACGCCATATATGTACGGCGCCGGGAAGTGTGCCTGAAAACCCAGTGCTGTACAGTTACGGTGCTCTGATTGGGTGGGCCCAGTTGCTGCGCCCGCCTAATCAGCTGCAGGGGTCCGGCAGTCACTGATAGCCGTACCCCTGTTGTATGCGCCAGCATCTGTGAAAACACTGATGTCGGAACATTAACCCTCGCAATGTCGCGGTCAGCGCTGACCACGGCATGTGCGGTATCCTGATGGGTCCCGGGTGTCCATTGAGTCCCCGCGCTGCTGTGATGGAGACCCGATGGCTGTGAAGGCAGCCCGATGCTTTCCTTAGGCATCGTGGCTGCCTTCCCTGTATACCTGTGAGATCTAGCCCCTTGGATCTCACAGGAAGCAGGCTGTAAGTGTACACTGGTAATACACTTATACAGATGTATTGTAATGCATTGTACAGGGGATCAGACCGCCAAAAGTTGAATTCCCAGAGTGGGACAAAAAAATAAAAACATATTTTTTTTTAATAAAGTAAAAAAAAGGGTCCTTTTCCCAAAAGAAAGTTAAAAAAAAAATTGTCAAAAATAGTGAAAAAAGAAAAAAAGACAAATTAGGTATAGCCGAATCCATATCGACCGGCTCTATAAAAATATCACATGATCCACCTCGTCAAGTGAACGGCGTAAAAAAAAACTATGCAGAAACAGCCATTTTTTGTCACCTTGCCTCACAAAAAGTGTAATACCAAGCAATCAAAAAGTCATATGTACCCCAAAATAGTACCAATGAAAATGTCAACTCATCATGCAAAACATTAACCCCCACATAAGACAATCACTCAAAAAATGAAAAAACAATGGCAACCGTAAACCAATTAAAACCTGGACTACAAAATCCATATGGCACTCCTTCTGTTCTGAATCCGGCCATGTGCCCCTCCAGCAGTTTACCACTACATATGGGGTGTTGCTGTATTCAGGAGAAAATGGGTAACAAATTATGATGTGCTTTTTCTCCTGTTACCGCTTGTGAAAATAAAAAATTAGGGACTAAAGCAAATTTTCTTTGGGAAAAAACTAAACTTCATTTTCACAGCCAAGTGTTTCGAAATTCCGTAAAATGCTTAGGGTCAAAGTGCTCAGTACACCCCTTAATATATTCAGGGTCTCTTCAAATACAAAATGATGCCTAAAACCATTCTAGCAAAATCTGTCTCCAAAATCTATATGGTGCTTCTTTCCTTCTGACCACTGCCACGTGCCCATAAATCAGTTTACCACCACATATGGAGTATTTCTCTAAACTGCAGAATCAAAGTAATATATATTGTGGTTTATTTTGCTGTTAACCCTTGCTGTATTGCAAGAAAAAATTTATCAACGTAAAAAATCTATCAAAAAAATGAAATTTTGAAATTTCACATCCATTTTCCTTTAATTATTGTAACATCAGTTTGTAACATCAGCTTTGAATAATTTGAGGGATGTATTTTCTAGAATGGGGTCATTTATGGGTGCTTTTCATTACGTAAGCCCCTCAAAACAATTTATAACTGAATTGGTGCTTAACTCCCTATTTCACCTTAAAGGATAACTGTCACATTTAGACCCTAATTTCAATTTTCATATATGTAGTTACTAATAACATGATATTCCAGAATCAGTTACTATTAGACTGACTTACCCCATATTTAATAAGATTCAGGCCTTAGCAACCAGTCTGCATAAAACTGCAATTTCACTATTCAGTTAAGATGGCCGCCACTGCCCTCACCCTGAGGCTAATCCCGCCTGCCCTCACTAGCCAGTAACAATAGCCCCCCAAAAGTGTCAGTAACCAGAGCCCTCCCCCCTAAAGGGTTAATCTCCTGCAGCACAAAGGGGTCCTCTTACCACATGTTGCTTTCATTTATACACTGAGCAGATGGCAGATCTCCCTTCCCTGCTCTGCGCTGCTTCCAATCTGCATTGTCCCAGTCTGCTGAGTGAGGGAGCGTTTGCCAAGCGCAGGGACAGGGAGAAGTGCACATAGCCCAGGCACTGTTATCAGCTGCTGGGGAGGACCTGGCTTTAATCATTTATTTACAGTCCCTGGCTGTCAGTAATCTGACCTTGCACGCAGCCTGCTTCTGCGTCCTCCGTCCTTCAACACATAGACGGAACATGCCTAGCAACCTGATTTTAAGCACAGGTAAAAATAGGCAGTACAGGAAACAAAATGGTGGAATTAAGGGGTAATTGAGTACACAGTGAAAAGCTGAAATAGGGCCACCAAGGAGATATTAATCACCACAATCCAATACAAAAAAAAATAAAAATATGACAATTATACTTTAAGGACCAGGCCATTTTTTGAAAATCTGACCAGTGTCACTTTAAGTGGTGATAACTTTAAAACACTTTGACTTATCCAGGCCATTTGCACATTTCCAAGTTTCAAAATCTCTACTTCTATAATACATAGTAATACCTACAAAAATAGTTATTATTTTACATTCCCCATATGTCTACTTCATGTTAGGATCATTTTGGGAATGACATTTTATTTTTAGGGGACGTTACAAGGCTTAGAAGTTTAGAAGTAAATCTTGACATTTCTCGGAAATTTTCAAAAACTTTTTAAGGAAGGCTGAGTTCACATGAGTGGATGCCGTGCGTGGCATCCACTCCGTGAAAGAGTGCCAAGTGACAACTGTGATTTCGTAGTAAAGAGATCACAGAGAGGCACGGAGCATTATCAGTCATGTTAATGCTCCGTGCCTCTGCAGTCTGCATCTGGTCTTGGCACTCTTTCACGGAGCGGATGCCACGCACGGCATCCGCTCGTGTGAACTCAGCCGAACAGTTCAGGTCTGAAGTTACTTTGTGAGGCTTACATAATAGAAACCACCCAAAAATGACCCCATTCTAGAAACTACACCCCTCAAGGTATTCAAAACTGATTTTACAAACGTTGTTAACCCTTTAGGTATTCCACAAGAATTAATGGAAAATAGAGATACACTTTCAAAATTTCACTTTTTTGGCAGATTTTCCATTTTAATATTTTTTTTCCAGTTACAAAGTAAGGGTTAACAGCCAAACAAAACTCAATATTTATGGCCCTGATTCTGTAGTTTACAGAAACACCCCATATGTGGTTGTAAACTTCTGTACGGTTACACGGCAGGGCACAGAAGGAAAGGAATGCCATACGGTTTTTGGAAGGCAGATTTTATTGGACTGGTTTTTTGACACCATGTCCCATTTGAAGCCCCCCTGATGCACCCCTAGAGTAGAAACTCCAAAAAAGTGACCCCATTTTAGAAACTAAGGGATAGAGTGGAAGTTTTTTTTGTACTAGTTTAGGGTACATATGATTTTTGGTTGCTCTATATTACACTTTTTGTGAGGCAAGGTAACAAGAAATAGCTGTTTTGGCACCTTTTTTTTTTGTTATTTACAACATTCATCTGACAGGTTAGATCATGTGGTATTTTTATAGACCAGGTTGTCACGGACGTGGCGATACCTAATTTGTATGCAATTTTTTTTATTTATGTAAGTTTTACACAATGATTTCATTTTTTAAACAAAAAAAATAATGTTTTAGTGTCTCCAAAGTCTGAGAGCCATAGTTTTTTTCAGTTTTTGGGCGATTATCTTAGGTAGCATCTTATTTTTTGTGGGATGAGATGATGGTTTGATTGGCACTATTTTGGGGTGCATATGACTTTTTGATCGCTTGCTATTACACTTTTTGTAATGTAAGATGACAAAAAATGTCTTTTTTTACACAGTTTAGGGGTTAGGTCATGTGATATTTTTATAGAGCCGGTCGATACGGACGCAGAGATACCTAATATGTATACTTTTTTTTATTTATGTAAGTTTAACACAATGATTTCATTTAAAAAAAATAAATAAATCATGTTTTAGTGTCTTCATAGTCTGAGAGCCATATTTTTTTCAGTTTTTGGGAGATTATCTTGGGTAGGGTCTCATTTATTGCGAGATGAGATGACATGATGGTTTGATTGGCACTATTTTGGGGTGCATATGACTTTTTGATCGCTTGCAATCACACTTTTTGTGATGTAAGATGACAAAAAATTGCTTTTTTTACACCGTTTAATTTTTTTTTTTTTACGGTGTTAGGTCATGTGATATTTTTATAGAGCTGGTCAATACGGATGCGGCAATACCTAATATGTATACTTTTTTTAATTTGCTTAAGTTTTACACAACAACAGCTTTTTTAAAACAAAAAAAAATTATATTTTAGTGTCTCCATATTCTGGGCCATATTTTTTTTAATTTTTTGGGCGATTGTCTTAGGTAGGGGCTCACTTTTTGTGGGATGAGGTGACGGTTAGATTGGTACTATTTTGGTGGGCATACGCCTTTTTGATCGCTTACTGTTGTACTTTTTGTGATGTAAGGTAACAATTTTATTTTATTTAGCACAGTTTTTATTTTTTATTTTTTACGGTGTGCATCTGAGGGGTTAGGTCATGTGATATATTTATAGAGTCGGTCAATACGGATGCGGCAATACCTAATATGTAAACATTTTTTTTTGCCTATTTTTTACCAATTTTTTTTTACTTTATTTGGGGAAAATGACGTTTTTGTTTATTTTTACTTGAAACTTAATTTTTAGGGGGGAAAACTTTATTTTTTCAACTTTTTTTTACTTAATTTTTTGTCCCACTTTGGGTCTTCAAATTTTGGGGGTCTAATCCCTTTTACAATGCATTCCAATACTTCTGTATTGGAATGCATTGGCTGTATGAGTAATACTGTGTGTATTACTCATACAGCTTCCAGCCTGTGAGATCCAGGGGGCTGGATCTCACAGGCTCATCACAAGGAGGCAGCGCCGATGCCTCAGAAAGGCATCACGCTGCCTTCCATGCCATCGGGTCCCCCCTACAGCCCCAAGGGGACCCGATGGCACCCCGAGCGGCGGTGATCGGAAATACACATGATGTACCGGTACTTCATGTGTCCTTAAGTACCGGGACAACATGCCGTACCGTTACGTCATGTCTGTCCAGAAGAGGTTAAAAAAATGGTTTGGGAAATTCTGTTGAAAATTTCAAAAATTGCTTCTAAAATTCTAAGCCTTCTAGCGTCCTAATAAATAAAATGACATTTACAAAATTATGCCAACATAAAGCAGACATATGGGGAATGTCAATATAACTATTTCATGAGGTATTACAATCTGTCTTAAAATTAGAGACATTCAAATTTAGATAATTGTGAATTTTTAATTTTTTTTTTGTAAATTTGGAATTATTTTATAAATAAAGGTGAAATATATCAACTCAATATGTCACGAGAAAACAATCTCAGAATGGCTTGAATAAGTAAAAATGTTCCAAAGTTATTACTAGGGATGAGCGAACCCGAACTGTATAGTTCGGGTTCGTACCGAATTTCGGGGTGTCCGTGACACGGACCCGAACCCGAACATTTTCGTAAAAGTCCGGGTTCGGGTTCGGTGTTCGGCGCTTTCTTGGCGCTTTTTGAAAGGCTGCAAAGCAGCCAATCAACAAGCATCATATTACTTGCCCCAAGAGGCCATCACAGCCTTGCCTACTATTGGCATGGCTGTGATTGGCCAGTGCAGCATGTGACCCAGCCTCTATATAAGCTTGGGTCACGTAGCGCTGCACGTCACTCTGCTGATACAAGTGTAGTGAGAGGTTACAGCTGCGACGTTAGGGCGAGATTAGGCAGTGATTAACTCCTCCAAAAGACTTCATTCAGTGATCGATCCACAGCTGTGGATCATTGAACTGCTGCTATTCAATTGCTCAGTGTTTTTAGGGTGCCCAGAGCATTTTTCAGTCACTTTTTTCTGGGGTGATCGGCGGCCATTTTGTGGCTTGCTTGTGCGCCAGCACAAGCTGCCACCAAGTACATTTAACCATCAATAGTGTGGTTATTTTTTGCTATATCCTACATCAGGGTCAAGCTTTCATCAAGTGCATTTAACCATCAATAGTGTGGTTATTTGTTGGCCATATACTACATCAGGGGCAAGTTGAGCCTGTCACAAAGTGCATTTAACCATCAATAGTGTGGTTATTTTTTGGCCATATACTACATCAGGGGCAAGTTGAGCCTGTCACCCAGCGCCTAAAAAATAGGCCTCACATTTATATTAATCCAAATCTGTCATTACTGCTTTAGCTGGCCAAGTTATTTTTAGTGACCGTCAAAGCACAGTTTTTGTTCTGGGTTGAAAAACAATTCCCAAATTTGCAATTCTCAAAATTAGTGGTTTCTGCTGTATCAGGCCTACTTTAAATCTATCCCTAAAAGGGTAGATTAGATTCAAGGTGCTGATAGGGTAATTCTCAAGAACTTCACACACACGCTACAGTGCAGATCCAAGTCTAATTCTGTGATTAAACGTATACCTGTCACCCAGCGCCTAAAAAATAGGCCTCACATTTATATTCATCCAAATCTGTACTGTTTTAGCTGGTCAAGTGATTTTTAGTGACCGTCAAAGCTTAGTTTTTGTTCTGGGTTGAAAAACAATTCCCAAATTTGCAATTCTCAAAATTTGTGGTTTCTGCTGTATCAGGCCTACTTTAAATCTATTCCTAAAAGGGTATATTAGATTCAAGGTGCTGATAGGGTAATTCTCAAGAACTTCACACACACGCTACAGTGCAGATCCAAGTCTAATTCTGTGATTAAACGTATACCTGTCACCCAGCGCCTAAAAATAGGCCTCACATTTATATTCCTCCAAATCTGTACTGTTTTAGCTGGTCAAGTTATTTTTACTGTCCGTCAAAGCACAGTTTTTGTTCTGGGTTGAAAAACAATTCCCAAATTTGCAATTCTCAAAATTAGTGGTTTCTGCTGTATCAGGCCTACTTTAAATCTATCCCTAAAAGGGTATATTAGATTAAAGGTGCTAATAGGGTAATTCTCAAGAACTTCACACACACGCTACAGTGCAGATCCAAGTCTAATTCTGTGATTAAACGTATACCTGTCACCCAGCGCCTAAAAAATAGGCCTCACATTTATATTCATCCAAATCTGTACTGTTTTAGCTGGTCAAGTTATTTTTAGTGTCCGTCAAAGCACAGTTTTTGTTCTGGGTTGAAAAACAATTCCCAAATTTGCAATTCTCAAAATTAGTGGTTTCTGCTGTATCAGGCCTACTTTAAATCTATCCCTAAAAGGGTAGATTAGATTCAAGGTGCTGATAGGGTCATTCTCAAGAACTTCACACACACGCTACAGTGCAGATCCAAGTCTAATTCTGTCCGTAAACGTATACCTGTCACCCAGCGCCTAAATAATAGGCCTCAAATTTGTATTCAGCTAAATCTGTCATTACTGGTGTGCCTGTATTAGTGTAATACGGTACCCAAATAGATAGCCAGATAGTGTTAGGTGTCTGTAAAAATAGGCCTGATTTTGAATTTAATACATTGGCCCGAATAATATTTTTCTTATTGTGGTGAACGGTAACAATGAGGAAAACATCTAGTAAGGGACGCGGACGCGGACATGGTCGTGGTGGTGTTAGTGGACCCTCTGGTGCTGGGAGAGGAAGTGGCCGTTCTGCCACAGCCACACGTCCTAGTGTACCAACTACCTCAGGTCCCAGTAGCCGCCAGAATTTACAGGGATATTTGGTGGGGCCCAATGCCGTTCTAAGGATAGTAAGGCCTGAGCAGGTACAGGCATTAGTCAATTGGGTGGCCGACAGTGGATCCAGCACGTTCACATTATCTCCCACCCAGTCTTCTGCAGAAAGCGCACAGATGGCGCATGAAAACCAAGCCCATCAGTCTGTCACATCACCCCCATGCATATCAGGGAAACTGTCTGAGCCTCAAGTTATGCAGCAGTCTCTTATGCTGTTTAAAGACTCTGCTGGCAGGGTTTCCCAAGGGCATCCACCTAGCCCTTCCCCAGGGGTGGAAGAGATAGAATGCACTAACGCACAACCACTTATGTTTCCTGATGATGAGGACATGGGAATACCACCTCAGCACGTCTCTGATGATGACGAAACACAGGTGCCAACTGCTGCGTCTTTCTGCAGTGTGCAGACTGAACAGGAGGTCAGGGATCAAGACTGGGTGGAAGACGATGCAGGGGACGATGAGGTCCTAGACCCCACATGGAATGAAGGTCGTGCCACTGACTTTCACAGTTCGGAGGAAGAGGCAGTGGTGAGACCGAGCCAACAGCGTAGCAAAAGACAAAGAGGGAGCAGTGGGCAAAAGCAGAACACCCGCCGCCAAGAGACTCCGCCTGCTACTGACCGCCGCCATCTGGGACCGAGCACCCCAAAGGCAGCTTCAAGGAGTTCCCTGTCATGGCACTTCTTCAAACAATGTGCTGACGACAAGACCCGAGTGGTTTGCACGCTGTGCCATCAGAGCCTGAAGCGAGGCATTAACGTTCTGAACCTTAGCACAACTTGCATGACCAGGCACCTGCATGCAAAGCATGAACTGCAGTGGAGTAAACACCTTAAAAACAAGGAAGTCACTCAGGCTCCCCCTGCTACCTCTTCTGCTGCTGCCGCCTCAGCCTCTTCTGCTGCTGCCGCCGCCTTGGCCTCTTCCTCCGCCTCTGGAGGAACGTTGGCACCTGCCGCCCAGCAAACATGGGATGTACCACCAACACCACCACCTGCGTCACCAAGCATCTCAACCATGTCACACGGCAGCGTTCAGCTCTCCATCTCACAAACATTTGAGAGAAAGCGTAAATTCCCACCTAGCCACCCTCGATCCCTGGCCCTGAATGCCAGCATTTCTAAACTACTGGCCTATGAAATGCTGTCATTTAGGCTGGTGGACACAGACAGCTTCAAACAGCTCATGTCGCTTGCTGTCCCACAGTATGTTGTTCCCAGACGCCACTACTTCTCCAAGAGAGCCGTGCCTTCCCTGCACAACCAAGTATCCGATAAAATCAAGTGTGCACTGCGTAACGCCATCTGTGGCAAGGTCCACCTCACCACAGATACGTGGACCAGTAAGCACGGCCAGGGACGCTATATCTCCCTAACTGCACACTGGGTAAATATAGTGGCGGCTGGGCCCCAGACGGAGAGCTGTTTGGCGCACGTCCTTCCGCCGCCAAGGACCGCAGGGCAACATTCTTTGCCTCCTGTCTCCTCCTCCTTCTACTCTGCTTCCTCCTCCTCTTTTTCCACCTGCTCATCCAGTCAGCCACACACCTTCACCACCAACTTCAGCACAGCCCTGGGTAAACGTCAGCAGGCCGTTCTGAAACTCATATATTTGGGGGACAGGCCCCACACCGCACAGGAGTTATGGGGGGGTATAGAACAACAGACCGACGAGTGGTTGCTGCCAGTGAGCCTCAAGCCCGGCCTGGTGGTGTGCGATAATGGGCGAAATCTCGTTGCAGCTCTGGGACTAGCTGGTTTGACGCACATCCCTTGCCTGGCGCATGTGCTGAATTTGGTGGTGCAGAAGTTCATTCACAACTACCCCGACATGTCAGAGCTGCTGCATAAAGTGCGGTCCGTCTGTTCGCGCTTCCTGCGTTCACATCCTGCCGCTGCTCGCCTGTCTGCGCTACAGCGTAACTATGGCCTTCCCGCTCACCGCCTCATATGCGACGTGCCCACCAGGTGGAACTCCACCTTGCACATGCTGGACAGATTTTGCGAGCAGCAGCAGGCCATAGTGGAGTTTCAGCTGCAGCACGTACGGGTCAGTCGCACTGCGGAACAGCACCACTTCACCACCAATGACTGGGCTTCCATGCGAGACCTGTGTGCCCTGTTGCGCTGTTTCGAGTACTCCACCAACATGGCCAGTGGCGATGATGACGTTTTCAGCGTTAAAATACCACTTCTATGTCTTCTTGAGAAAACACTTAGGGCGATGATGGAAGAGGAGGTGGCCCAGGAGGAGGAGGAGGAAGAGGGGTCATTTTTAGCACTTTCAGGCCAGTCTCTTCGAAGTGACTCAGAGGGAGGTTTTTTGAAACAGCAGAGGCCAGGTACAAATGTGGCCAGACAGGGCCCACTACTGGAGGACGAGGAGGACGAGGATGAGGAGGAGGTGGAGGAGGATGAGGATGAAGCAGGTTCACAGCGGGCTGGCACCCAACGCAGCTCGGGCCCATCACTGGTGCGTGGCTGGGGGGAAACACAGGACGATGACGATACGCCTCCCACAGAGGACAGCTTGTCCTTACCTCTGGGCAGCCTGGCACACATGAGCGACTACATGCTGCAGTGACTGCGCAACGACTGCAGAGTTGCCCACATTTTAACGTGTGCGGACTACTGGGTTGCCACCCTGCTGGATCCCCGGTACAAAGACAATGTGCCCACCTTACTTCATGCACTGGAGCGTAATAGTAAGATGCGCGAGTACAAGCGCACGTTGGTAGACGCGCTACTGAGAGCATTCCCAAATGTCACAGGGGAACAAGTGGAAGCCCAAGGCGAAGGCAGAGGAGGAGCAAGAGGTCGCCAACGCAGCTGTGTCACGGCCAGCTCCTCTAAGGGCAGGGTTAGCATGGCAGCGATGTGCACCACCACCTGATGTGCACCACCACCTGATACGGAACGTGTTAGCAGGAGGCAACATTTCAATAACATGGTGGAACAGTACCTGTGCACACCCCTCCACGTACTGACTGATGGTTCGGCCCCATTCAACTTCTGGGTCTCCAAATTGTCCACGTGGCCAGAGCTAGCCTTTTATGCCTTGGAGGTGCTGGCCTGCCCGGCGGCCAGCGTTTTGTCTGAACGTGTATTCAGCACGGCAGGGGGCGTCATTACAGACAAACGCAGCCGCCTGTCTACAGCCAATGTGGACAAGCTGACGTTCATAAAAATGAACCAGGCATGGATCCCACAGGACCTGTCCATCCCTTGTGCAGATTAGACATTAACTACCTCCCCTTAAGAATATATTATTGTACTCCAGGGCACTTCCTCATTCAATCCTATTTTTATTTTCATTTTACCATTATATTGCGGGGCAACCCAAAGTTGAATGAACCTCTCCTCTGTCTGGGTGCCGGGGCCTAAATGTGTGACAGTGGCCTGTTCCAGTGGTGGGTGATGTGAAGCCTGATTCTCTGCTATGACATGAAGACTGATTCTCTGCTGACATGAAACCTGAATCTCTGTTATGGGACCTCTCTCCTCTGCCTGGGTGCCTGGGACTAAATATGTGACAGTGGCCTGTTCCAGTGGTGGGTGACGTGAAGCCTGATTCTCTGCTATGACATGAAGACTGATTCTGTGCTGACATGAAGCCTGAATCTCTGTTATAAGACCTTTCTCCTCTGCCTGGGTGCCGGTGCCTAAAAATATGTGACAGTGGCCTTTTCCAGTGGTGGGTGACGTGAAGCCTGATTCTCTGCTATGACATGAAGACTGATTCTCTGCCGACATGAAGCCAGATTCTCTGTTACGGGACCTCTCTCCTCTGCCTGGGTGCCTGGGCCTAAATATCTGACAATGGACTGTTCCATTGTTTGGTGACGTAAAGCATGATTCTCTGCTATGACATGCAGACTGATTCTCTGCTGACATGAAGCCTGAATCTCTGTTATGGGACCTCTCTTCTCTGTCTGGGTGCCGGGGCCTAAAAATATCCGACAGTGGCCTGTTCCAGTGGTGGGTGACGTGAAGCCTGATTCTCTGCTATGACATGAAGACTGATTCTCTGCTGACATGAAGCCAGATTCTCTGTTACGGGACCTCTCTCCTCTGCCTGGGTGCCTGGGCCTAAATATCTGATAATGGCCTGTTCCAGTGGTGGGTGACGTGAAGCCTGATTCTCTGCTAAGACATGAAGACTGATTCTCTGTTACGGGACCTCTCTCCTCTGCCTGGGTGCCTGGGCCTAAATATCTGACAATGGACTGTTCCATTGTTTGGTGACGTAAAGCATGATTCTCTGCTATGACATGCAGACTGATTCTCTGCTGACATGAAGCCTGAATCTCTGTTATGGGACCTCTCTTCTCTGTCTGGGTGCCGGGGCCTAAAAATATCCGACAGTGGCCTGTTCCAGTGGTGGGTGACGTGAAGCCTGATTCTCTGCTATGACATGAAGACTGATTCTCTGCTGACATGAAGCCAGATTCTCTGTTACGGGACCTCTCTCCTCTGCCTGGGTGCCTGGGCCTAAATATCTGATAATGGCCTGTTCCAGTGGTGGGTGACGTGAAGCCTGATTCTCTGCTAAGACATGAAGACTGATTCTCTGTTACGGGACCTCTCTCCTCTGCCTGGGTGCCTGGGCCTAAATATGTGACAATGGACTGTTCCAGTGTTGGGTGACGTAAAGCATGATTCTCTGCTAGGACTTGCAGACTGATTCTCTGCTGACATGAAGCCAGATTCTCTGTTACGGGACCTCTCTCCTCTGCCTGGGTGCCTGGGCCTAAATATCTGACAATGGACTGTTCCAGTGTTGGGTGACGTAAAGCCTGATTCTCTGCTATGACATGCAGACTGATTCTCTGCTGACATGAAGCCAGATTCTCTGTTACGGGACCTCTCTCCTCTGCCTGGGTGCCTGGGCCTAAATATCTGACAATGGACTGTTCCAGTGTTGGGTGACGTAAAGCCTGATTCTCTGCTATGACATGAAGACTGATTCTCTGCTGACATGAAGCCAGATTCTCTGTTACGGGACCTCTCTCCTCTGCCTGGGTGCCTGGGCCTAAATATATGACAATTGACTGTTACAGTGGTGGGTGACGTGAAGCCAGATTCTCTGCTATGACATGAAGACTGATTCTCTGCTGACGTGAAGCCAGATTCTTCACTATGGGACCTCTCTCCAATTGATATTGGTTAATTTTTATTTATTTTATTTTAATTTTAATTCATTTCCCTATCCACATTTGTTTGCAGGGGATTTACCTACATGTTGCTGCCTTTTGCAGCCCTCTAGCTCTTTCCTGGGCTGTTTTACAGCCTTTTTAGTGCCGAAAAGTTTGGGTCCCCATTGACTTCAATGGGGTTCGGGTCCGGGACGAAGTTCAGGTCGGATCCCGAACCCGAACATTTCTGGGAAGTTCGGCCGAACTTCTCGAACCCGAACATCCAGGTGTTCGCTCAACTCTAGTTATTACTAAATAAATTGACACATGTCAGATTTGCAAAAATTGGCCTGGGATATAAGGTGAAAAGTAGCTTTGTACTGAAAGGGTTAAAGTAATAAAACAGCATGTTCTCTAACGTGTATAATAACGTTACAGCGTTACAATGTTGTTGTTGCATTGATTTTGGTATGACACTGAACGGTTCCTTTATGTAATAAAAACTGGTTCACTAAAATGGGTATATTAATGGTGTATCTGATGTAATGCTTTTGATATTAATGGTTACTTGAAGTAATAAAACTATGCCTTCACTAACACAGGTATAATAGTGGTGTTTATTGCATGAAACTATTACTAGTCCCTCACTCACTCTGCTAATCTTTCTCTAAAATCTAACCAATTATATCTCCTTTTCTCTCCCTATAGTGTCCCTATAGTGTCCCTAGTATAGCTAGATCAGTGGCTTGTGTTTCTGCAATTGTTTTTTGGCAGACATAGCCATAACACATTCTACCAAAATCCCAGCTGCACGCAGAATGGTGTTTCTTCTTTCTGTGCCAAAGGACCTGGCTAAATACTGCCCCGTGATTGGCTGAGCAAGTTTTCTGTCAGCCTCTGATGCAATCAGGACAAAACGTGCCCCCTCCTTCCCAGGGGTGTGACGCTCTATCTTCTTCTTTCCTGTCTTTTTTCCCTGCCAATTTTCATAGTAAAATGGTACTGGGAGCTGTTTTTATGGCACTTGTCTGAAACAAATCACCAAAACTTTGGATTAATTTTGCAGATGATTTATTGTAAAATTCATAACAAATTAACAAATCTGACTAGTTTAAAATCGATTGTTCATCTCTACTATAATCATTGTGGCATTAAGTTTTCAAAAGTTCAAATATAAAAATAGATGCATGACAAATTCTGTTTAGAACAATAATTTCTTTAATCCATTTAGGATAAATTCATGTTCTTTAATTGAAATTGATATTTTTCATATTTAAAGGGGTTATCCCATCTTAGACAATGGGGGCATATCGCTAGGATATGCCCCCATTGTCTGATAGGTGTGGGTCCCACCTCTGGCACCCGCACCTACAAGAAGAATGGAGCCAGGGAGAGTTGTGGCTGGAGGACCCCGGGTTTCCCTGGGTCCATCCACCACCACCAGGCGCAGCTCCCTGCCTCTCCCATTGAAGTGAATGGGAGCGCACTGCGCATGCGCGGCCACAGCTCCCATTCATTTCTATGGGACCGACGGCTATTTTCGGCATCTCCATAGAGATGAATGGAGGGCGGCTGCGCATGTGCAGTGCGCCCTCCTCAACTTTCTCCCCTCCGTTCTCCTTGTAGGTGCGGGTCCCAGCGGTGGGACCCGCACCTATCAGACAATGGGGGCACATCCTAGCGATATATAAGCGGGATAACCCCTTTAATTCATATTAACAGTAAATGTGAAGTTTATGTCCTTCTCAGTGTCAACCTTTTTGGAAATAAAGTACCTTTCTATTATAGATGTAGTAAATTAAAGCAGCTGTTATAATATTTTTTCAACCCAAAAACATGTTAAATCTACTCTTGTGAAATCAAGTCAAATGTGACTTCTAGTCCCAATATTAACAAGAATACCCTGCCTTTTTTGCTGTATGCAGCCTTTTTTAAAGAGGTTTTCCAGTTACACAAAAAATAACTTTTTCTATCTAATGGTTACTATTAGGGATGAGCGAACCCAAACTGTATAGTTCCGGTTCGTACCAAATTTTGGGGTGTCCGTGACACGGACCGGAACCCGAACATTTTCGTAAAAGTCCGGGTTCGGGTTCGGTGTTTGGCGCTTTCTTGGTGCTTTTTGAAAGGCTGCAAAGCAGCCAATCAACAAGCGTCATACTACTTGCCCCAAGAGGCCATCACAGCCTTGCCTACTATTGGCAAGGCTGTGATTGGCCAGTGCAGCATGTGACCCAGCCTCTATATAAGCTTGGGTCACGTAGCGCTGCACGTCACTCTGCTGATACAAGCGTAGGGAGAGGTTGCTGCTGCGACGTTAGGGCGAGATTAGGCAGATTAACTCCTCCAAAAGACTTAACTCAGTGATCGATCTCCAGCTGTGGATCATTGAAGTGCTGATATTGAATTGCTCACTTTTTTTAGGCTGCCCAGAGCGTTTTTATATCACTTTTTTCTGGGGTGATCGGCGGCCATTTTGTGGCTTGTGGTGCGCCAGCACAAGCTACCACCAAGTGCATTTAACCATCAATAGTGTGGTTATTTTTTGCTATATCCTACATCAGGTGCAGGCTGAGCCTGTGTCCCCCAAGTGCATTTAACCATCAATAGTGTGGTTATTTTTTGGCCATATACTACATCAGGTGCAGGCTGAGCCTGTGTCACCCAAGTGCATTTAACCATCAATAGTGTGGTTATTTTTTGGCCATATACTACATCAGGGGCAAGTTGAGCCTGTCACCCAGCCCCTAAAAAATAGGCCTGACATTTCTATTCCTCCAAATCAGTACTGTTTTAGCTGGTCAAGTTATTTGTAGTGACCGTAAAAGCACAGTTTTTGTTCTGGGTTGAAAAACTATTCCCAAATTTGCCATTCTCAAAAGGGGTGAAAGAGATAGAATGCACTAACGCACAACCACTTATGTTTCCTGATGATGAGGACATGGGAATACCAGCTCAGCACGTCTCTGATGATGATGAAACACAGGTGCCAACTGCTGCGTCTTTCTGCAGTGTGCAGACTGAACAGGAGGTCAGGGATCAAGACTGGGTGGAAGACGATTCAGGGGACGATGAGGTCCTAGACCCCACATGGAATGAAGGTCGTGCCACTGACTTTCACAGTTCGGAGGAAGAGGCAGTGGTGAGACCGAGCCAACAGCGTAGCAAAAGAGGGAGCAGTGGGCAAAATCAGAACACCCGCCGCCAAGAGACTCCGCCTGCTACTGACCGCCGCCATCTGGGACCGAGCACCCCAAAGGCAGCTTCAAGGAGTTCCCTGGCATGGCACTTCTTCAAACAATGTGCTGACGACAAGACCCGAGTGGTTTGCACGCTGTGCCATCAGAGCCTGAAGCGAGGCATTAACGTTCTGAACCTTAGCACAACCTGCATGACCAGGCACCTGCATAATAAGCATAAACTGCAGTGGAGTAAACACCTTAAAAACAAGGAAGTCACTCAGGCTCCCCCTGCTACCTCTTCTGCTGCTGCCGCCTCGGCCTCTTCTGCTGCCGCCGCCTCGGCCTCTTCCTCCGCCTCTGGAGGAACGTTGGCACCTGCCGCCCAGCAAACATGGGATGTACCACCAACACCACCACCTGCGTCACCAAGCATCTCAACCATGTCACACGGCAGCGTTCAGCTCTCCATCTCACAAACATTTGAGAGAAAGCGTAAATTCCCACCTAGCCACCCTCGATCCCTGGCCCTGAATGCCAGCATTTCTAAACTACTGGCCTATGAAATGCTGTCATTTAGGCTGGTGGACACAGACAGCTTCAAACAGCTCATGTCGCTTGCTGTCCCACAGTATGTTGTTCCCAGCCGCCACTACTTCTCCAAGAGAGCCGTGCCTTCCCTGCACAACCAAGTGTCCGATAAAATCAAGTGTGCACTGCGCAACGCCATCTGTGGCAAGGTCCACCTAACCACAGATACGTGGACCAGTAAGCACGGCCAGGGACGCTATATCTCCCTAACTGCACACTGGGTAAATGTAGTGGCGGCTGGGCCCCAGGCGGAGAGCTGTTTGGCGCACGTCCTTCCGCCGCCAAGGATCGCAGGGCAACATTCTTTGCCTCCTGTCTCCTCCTCCTCCTACTCAGCTTCCTCCTCCTCTTCTTCCACCTGCTCATCCAGTCAGCCACACACCTTCACCACCAACTTCAGCACAGCCCGGGGTAAACTTCAGCAGGCCGTTCTGAAACTCATATGTTTGGGGGACAGGCCCCACACCGCACAGGAATTGTGGCGGGGTATAGAACAACAGACCGACGAGTGGTTGCTGCCGGTGAGCCTCAAACCCGGCCTGGTGGTGTGCGATAATGGGCGAAATCTCGTTGCAGCTCTGGGACTAGCCGGTTTGACGCACATCCCTTGCCTGGCGCATGTGCTGAATTTGGTGGTGCAGAAGTTCATTCGCAACTACCCTGACATGTCAGAGCTGCTGCATAAAGTGCGGGCCGTCTGTTCGCGCTTCCGGCGTTCACACCCTGCCGCTGCTCGCCTGTCTGCGCTTCAGCGTAACTTCGGCCTTCCCCATCACCGCCTCATATGCGACGTGCCCACCAGGTGGAACTCAAACCTTGCACATGCTGGACAGACTGTGCGAGCAGCAGCAGGCCATAGTGGAGTTTCAGCTGCAGCACGCACGGGTCAGTCGCACTGTGGAACAGCACCACTTCACCACCAATGACTGGGCCTCCATGCGAGACCTGTGTGCCCTGTTGCACTGTTTCGAGTACTCCACCAACATGGCCAGTGGCGATGACGCCGTTATCAGCGTTACAATACCACTTCTATGTCTCCTTGAGAAAACACTTAGGGCGATGATGGAAGAGGAGGTGGTCCAGGAGGAAGAGGAGGAAGAGGGGTCATTTTTAGCACTTTCAGGCCAGTCTCTTCGAAGTGACTCAGAGGGAGGTTTTTTGCAACACCAGAGGCCAGGTACAAATGTGGCCAGACAGGGCCCACTACTGGGGGACGAGGAGGACGAGGATGAGGAGGAGGTGGAGGAGGATGAGAATGAAGCATGTTCACAGCGGGGTGGCACCCAAAGCAGCTCGGGCCCATCACTGGTGCGTGGCTGGGGGGAAACACAGGACGATACGCCTCCCACAGAGGACAGCTTGTCCATACCTCTGGGCAGCCTGGCACACATGAGCGACTACATGCTGCAGTGCCTGCGCAACGACATCAGATTTGCCCACATTTTAACGTGTGCGGACTACTGGGTTGCCACCCTGCTGGATCCCCGGTACAAAGACAATGTGCCCACCTTACTTCCTACACTGGAGCGTGATAGGAAGATGCGCGGGTACAAGCGCACGTTGGTAGACGCGCTACTAAGAGCATTCCCAAATGTCACAGGGGAACCAGTGGAAGCCCAAGGCGAAGGCAGAGGAGGAGCAAGAGGTCGCCAACGCAGCTGTGTCACAGCCAGCTCCTCTGAGGGCAGGGTTAGCATGGCAGAGATGTGGAAAAGTTTTGTCACCACGCCACAGCTAACTGCACCACCACCTGATATGGAACGTGATAGCAGGAGGCAACATTTCACTAACATGGTGGAACAGTACCTGTGCACACCACTCCACGTACTGACTGATGGTTCGGCCCCATTCAACTTCTGGGTCTCCAAATTGTCCACGTGGCCAGAGCTAGCCTTTTATGCCTTGGAGGTGCTGGCCTGCCCGGCGGCCAGCGTTTTGTCTGAACGTGTATTCAGCACGGCAGGGGGCGTCATTACAGACAAACGCAGCCGCCTGTCTACAGCCAATGAACCTCTCCTCTGTGCTGACATGAAGCCAGATTCTCTGTTACGGGACCTCTCTCCTCTGCCTGGCTGCCTGGGCCTAAATATGTGACAGTGGCCTGTTCCAGTGGTGGGTGACGTGAAGCCTGATTCTCTGCTATAACATGAAGACTGATTCTGTGCTGACATGAAGCCAGATTCTCTGTTACGGGACCTCTCTCCTCTGTCTGGGTGCCGGGGCCTAAATATGTGACAGTGGCCTGTTCCAGTGGTGGGTGACGTGAAGCCTGATTCTCTGCTATGACATGAAGACTGATTCTGTGCTGACATGAAGCCAGATTCTCTGTTACGGGACCTCTCTCCTCTGTCTGGGTGCCAGGGCCTAAATGTGTGACAGTGGCCTGTTCCAGTGGTGGGTGACGTGAAGCCTGATTCTCTGCTATGACATGAAGACTGATTCTGTGCTGACATGAATCCAGATTCTCTGTTACGGGACCTCTCTCCTCTATCTGGGTGCCAGGGCCTAAATGTGTGACAGTGGCCTCTTCCAGTGGTGGGTGACGTGAAGCCTGATTCTCTGCTATAACATGAAGACTGATTCTGTGCTGACATGAAGCCAGATTCTCTGCTACGGGACCTCTCTCCTCTGTCTGGGTGCCGGGGCCTAAATATGTGACAGTGGCCTGTTCCAGTGGTGGGTGACGTGAAGCCTGATTCTCTGCTATGACATGAAGACTGATTCTGTGCTGACATGAAGCCAGATTCTCTGTTACGGGACCTCTCTCCTCTGTCTGGGTGCCAGGGCCTAAATGTGTGACAGTGGCCTGTTCCAGTGGTGGGTGACGTGAAGCCTGATTCTCTGCTATGACATGAAGACTGATTCTGTGCTGACATGAATCCAGATTCTCTGTTACGGGACCTCTCTCCTCTGTCTGGGTGCCAGGGCCTAAATGTGTGACAGTGGACTCTTCCAGTGGTGGGTGACGTGAAGCCTGATTCTCTGCTATGACATGAAGACTGATTCTGTGCTGACATGAAGCCAGATTCTCTGTTACGGGACCTCTCTCCTCTGTCTGGGTGCCAAGGCCTAAATGTGTGACAGTGGCCTCTTCCAGTGGTGGGTGACGTGAAGCCTGATTCTCTGCTATGACATGAAGACTGATTCTGTGCTGACATGAAGCCAGATTCTCTGTTACGGGACCTCTCTCCTCTGTCTGGGTGCCGGGGCCTAAATTTGTGACAGTGGCCTCTTCCAGTGGTGGGTGACGTGAAGCCTGATTCTCTGCTATGACATGAAGACTGATTCTGTGCTGATATGAAGCCAGATTCTATGTTACGGGACCTCTCTCCTCTGTCTGGGTGCCAGAGCCTAAATGTGTGACAGTGGCCTCTTCCAGTGGTGGGTGACGTGAAGCCTGATTCTCTGCTATGACACGAAGACTGATTCTCTGCTGACATGAAGCCAGATTCTCTGTTACGGGACCTGTCTCCTCTGTCTGGGTGCCAGGGCCTAAATGTGTGACACTGGCCTCTTCCAGTGGTGGGTGACGTGAAGCCTGATTCTCTGCTATGACATGAAGACTGATTCTGTGCTGATATGAAGCCAGATTCTCTGTTACGGGACCTCTCTCCTCTGTCTGGGTGCCAGGGCCTAAATGTCTGACAGTGGCCTCTTCCAGTGGTGGGTGACGTGAAGCCTGATTCTCTGCTATGACATGAAGACTGATTCTGTGCTGACATGAAGCCAGATTCTCTGTTACGGGACCTCTCTCCTCTGTCTGGGTGCCGGGGCCTAAATATGTGACAGTGGCCTGTTCCAGTGGTGGGTGACGTGAAGCCTGATTCTCTGCTATGACATGAAGACTGATTCTGTGCTGACATGAAGCCAGATTCTCTGTTACGGGACCTCTCTCCTCTGTCTGGGTGCCAGGGCCTAAATGTCTGACAGTGGCCTCTTCCAGTGGTGGGTGACGTGAAGCCTGATTCTCTGCTATGACATGAAGACTGATTCTGTGCTGACATGAAGCCAGATTCTCTGTTACGGGACCTCTCTCCTCTGTCTGGGTGCCGGGGCCTAAATATGTGACAGTGGCCTGTTCCAGTGGTGGGTGACGTGAAGCCTGATTCTCTGCTATGACAGGAAGACTGATTCTGTGCTGACATGAAGCCAGATTCTCTGTTACGGGACCTCTCTCCTCTGTCTGGGTGCCGGGGCCTAAATATGTTACAGTGGCCTGTTCCAGTGGTGGGTGACGTGAAGCCTTATTCTCTGCTATGACATGAAGACTGATTCTGTGCTGACATGAAGCCAGATACTCTGTTACGGGACCTCTCTCCTCTGTCTGGGTGCCAGGGCCTAAATGTGTGACAGTGGCCTCTTCCAGTGGTGGGTGACGTGAAGCCTGATTCTCTGCTATGACATGAAGACTGGTTCTGTGCTGACATGAAGCCAGATTCTCTGTTACGGGACCTCTCTCCTCTGTCTGGGTGCCAGGGCCAAAATGTGTGACAGTGGCCTCTTCCAGTGGTGGGTGACGTGAAGCCTGATTCTCTGCTATGACATGAAGACTGATTCTGTGCTGACATGAAGCCAGATTCTCTGTTACGGGACCTCTCTCCTCTGTCTGTGTGCCAGGGCCTAAATGTGTGACAGTGGCCTCTTCCAGTGGTGGGTGACGTGAAGCTTGATTCTCTGCTATGACATGAAGACTGATTCTGTGCTGACATGAAGCCAGATTCTCTGTTACGGGACTTCTCTCCTCTGTCTGGGTGCCAGGGCCTAAATGTGTGTCAGTGGCCTCTTCCAGTGGTGGGTGACGTGAAACCTGATTCTCTGCTATGACATGAAGACTGATTTTCTGCTGACATAAAGCCAGATTCTCTGTTACGGGACCTGTCTCCTCTGTCTAGGTGCCAGGGCCTAAATGTGTGACAGTGGCCTCTTCCAGTGGTTGGTGACGTGAAGCCTGATTCTCTGCTATGACATGAAGACTGATTCTGTGCTGATATGAAGCCAGATTCTCTGTTACGGGACCTCTCTCCTCTGTCTGGGTGCCAGGGCCTAAATGTCTGACAGTGGCCTCTTCCAGTGGTGGGTGACGTGAAGCCTGATTCTCTGCTATGACATGAAGATTGATTCTGTGCTGACATGAAGCCAGATTCTCTGTTACGGGACCTCTCTCCTCTGTCTGGGTGCCAGGGCCTAAATGTGTGACAGTGGCCTCTTCCAGTGGTGGGTGACGTGAAGCCTGATTCTCTGCTATGACAGGAAGACTGATTCTGTGCTGACATGAAGCCAGATTCTCTGTTACGGGACCTCTCTCCTCTGTCTGGGTGCCGGGGCCTAAATATGTTACAGTGGCCTGTTCCAGTGGTGGGTGACGTGAAGCCTTATTCTCTGCTATGACATGAAGACTGATTCTGTGCTGACATGAAGCCAGATTCTCTGTTATGGGACCTCTCTCCTCTGTCTGGGTGCCAGGGCCTAAATGTGTGACAGTGGCCTCTTCCAGTGGTGGGTGACGTGAAGCCTGATTCTCTGCTATGACATGAAGACTGGTTCTGTGCTGACATGAAGCCAGATTCTCTGTTACGGGACCTCTCTCCTCTGTCTGGGTGCCAGGGCCAAAATGTGTGACAGTGGCCTCTTCCAGTGGTGGGTGACGTGAAGCCTGATTCTCTGCTATGACATGAAGACTGATTCTGTGCTGACATGAAGCCAGATTCTCTGTTACGGGACCTCTCTCCTCTGTCTGTGTGCCAGGGCCTAAATGTGTGACAGTGGCCTCTTCCAGTGGTGGGTGACGTGAAGCTTGATTCTCTGCTATGACATGAAGACTGATTCTGTGCTGACATGAAGCCAGATTCTCTGTTACGGGACCTCTCTCCTCTGTCTGGGTGCCAGGGCCTAAATGTGTGACAGTGGCCTCTTCCAGTGGTGGGTGACGTGAAACCTGATTCTCTGCTATGACATGAAGACTGATTCTCTGCTGACATAAAGCCAGATTCTCTGTTACGGGACCTGTCTCCTCTGTCTAGGTGCCAGGGCCTAAATGTGTGACAGTGGCCTCTTCCAGTGGTTGGTGACGTGAAGCCTGATTCTCTGCTATGACATGAAGACTGATTCTGTGCTGATATGAAGCCAGATTCTCTGTTACGGGACCTCTCTCCTCTGTCTGGGTGCCAGGGCCTAAATATGTGACAGTGGCCTGTTCCAGTGGTGGGTGACGTGAAGCCTGATTCTCTGCTATGACATGAAGACTGATTCTGTGCTGACATGAAGCCAGATTCTCTGTTACGGGACCTCTCTCCTCTGTCTGGGTGCCAGGGCCTAAATGTCTGACAGTGGCCTCTTCCAGTGGTGGGTGACGTGAAGCCTGATTCTCTGCTATGACATGAAGACTGATTCTGTGCTGACATGAAGCCAGATTCTCTGTTACGGGACCTCTCTCCTCTGTCTGGGTGCCGGGGCCTAAATATGTGACAGTGGCCTGTTCCAGTGGTGGGTGACGTGAAGCCTGATTCTCTGCTATGACAGGAAGACTGATTCTGTGCTGACATGAAGCCAGATTCTCTGTTACGGGACCTCTCTCCTCTGTCTGTGTGCCGGGGCCTAAATATGTGACAGTGGCCTGTTCCAGTGGTGGGTGACGTGAAGCCTGATTCTCTGCTATGACAGGAAGACTGATTCTGTGCTGACATGAAGCCAGATTCTCTGTTACGGGACCTCTCTCCTCTGTCTGGGTGCCAGGGCCTAAATGTGTGACAGTGGCCTCTTCCAGTGGTGGGTGACGTGAAGCCTGATACTCTGCTATGACATGAAGACTGATTCTGTGCTGACATGAAGCCAGATTCTCTGTTACGGGACCTCTCTCCTCTGTCTGGGTGCCAGGGCCTAAATGTGTGTCAGTGGCCTCTTCCAGTGGTGGGTGACGTGAAGCCTGATTCTCTGCTATGACATGAAGACTGATTCTGTGCTGACATGAAGCCAGATTCTCTGTTACGGGACCTCTCTCCTCTGTCTGGGTGCCAGGGCCTAAATGTGTGACAGTGGCCTCTTCCAGTGGTGGGTGACGTGAAGCTTGATTCTCTGCTATGACATGAAGACTGATTCTGTGCTGACATGAAGCCAGATTCTCTGTTACGGGACTTCTCTCCTCTGTCTGGGTGCCAGGGCCTAAATGTGTGACAGTGGCCTCTTCCAGTGGTGGGTGACGTGAAACCTGATTCTCTGCTATGACATGAAGACTGATTCTCTGCTGACATAAAGCCAGATTCTCTGTTACGGGACCTGTCTCCTCTGTCTAGGTGCCAGGGCCTAAATGTGTGACAGTGGCCTCTTCCAGTGGTTGGTGACGTGAAGCCTGATTCTCTGCTATGACATGAAGACTGATTCTGTGCTGATATGAAGCCAGATTCTCTGTTACGGGACCTCTCTCCTCTGTCTGGGTGCCAGGGCCTAAATGTGTGACAGTGGCCTCTTCCAGTGGTGGGTGACGTGAAGCCTGATTCTCTGCTATGACATGAAGATTGATTCTGTGCTGACATGAAGCCAGATTCTCTGTTACGGGACCTCTCTCCTCTGTCTGGGTGCCAGGGCCTAAATGTGTGACAGTGGCCTCTTCCAGTGGTGGGTGACGTGAAGCCTGATTCTCTGCTATGACAGGAAGACTGATTCTGTGCTGACATGAAGCCAGATTCTCTGTTACGGGACCTCTCTCCTCTGTCTGGGTGCCGGGGCCTAAATATGTTACAGTGGCCTGTTCCAGTGGTGGGTGACGTGAAGCCTTATTCTCTGCTATGACATGAAGACTGATTCTGTGCTGACATGAAGCCAGATTCTCTGTTATGGGACCTCTCTCCTCTGTCTGGGTGCCAGGGCCTAAATGTGTGACAGTGGCCTCTTCCAGTGGTGGGTGACGTGAAGCCTGATTCTCTGCTATGACATGAAGACTGGTTCTGTGCTGACATGAAGCCAGATTCTCTGTTACGGGACCTCTCTCCTCTGTCTGGGTGCCAGGGCCAAAATGTGTGACAGTGGCCTCTTCCAGTGGTGGGTGACGTGAAGCCTGATTCTCTGCTATGACATGAAGACTGATTCTGTGCTGACATGAAGCCAGATTCTCTGTTACGGGACCTCTCTCCTCTGTCTGTGTGCCAGGGCCTAAATGTGTGACAGTGGCCTCTTCCAGTGGTGGGTGACGTGAAGCTTGATTCTCTGCTATGACATGAAGACTGATTCTGTGCTGACATGAAGCCAGATTCTCTGTTACGGGACCTCTCTCCTCTGTCTGGGTGCCAGGGCCTAAATGTGTGACAGTGGCCTCTTCCAGTGGTGGGTGACGTGAAACCTGATTCTCTGCTATGACATGAAGACTGATTCTCTGCTGACATAAAGCCAGATTCTCTGTTACGGGACCTGTCTCCTCTGTCTAGGTGCCAGGGCCTAAATGTGTGACAGTGGCCTCTTCCAGTGGTTGGTGACGTGAAGCCTGATTCTCTGCTATGACATGAAGACTGATTCTGTGCTGATATGAAGCCAGATTCTCTGTTACGGGACCTCTCTCCTCTGTCTGGGTGCCAGGGCCTAAATGTGTGACAGTGGCCTCTTCCAGTGGTGGGTGACGTGAAGCCTGATTCTCTGCTATGACATGAAGATTGATTCTGTGCTGACATGAAGCCAGATTCTCTGTTACGGGACCTCTCTCCTCTGTCTGGGTGCCAGGGCCTAAATGTGTGACAGTGGCCTCTTCCAGTGGTGGGTGACGTGAAGCCTGATTCTCTGCTATGACATGAAGACTGATTCTGTGCTGATATGAAGCCAGATTCTCTGTTACGGGACCTCTCTCCTCTGTCTGGGTGCCAGGGCCTAAATATGTTACAGTGGCCTGTTCCAGTGGTGGGTGACGTGAAGCCTGATTCTCTGCTATGACATGAAGACTGATTCTGTGCTGACATGAAGCCAGATTCTCTGTTACGGGACCTCTCTCCTCTGTCTGGGTGCCAGGGCCTAAATGTCTGACAGTGGCCTCTTCCAGTGGTGGGTGACGTGAAGCCTGATTCTCTGCTATGACATGAAGACTGATTCTGTGCTGACATGAAGCCAGATTCTCTGTTACGGGACCTCTCTCCTCTGTCTGGGTGCCGGGGCCTAAATATGTGACAGTGGCCTGTTCCAGTGGTGGGTGACGTGAAGCCTGATTCTCTGCTATGACAGGAAGACTGATTCTGTGCTGACATGAAGCCAGATTCTCTGTTACGGGACCTCTCTCCTCTGTCTGGGTGCCGGGGCCTAAATATGTGACAGTGGCCTGTTCCAGTGGTGGGTGACGTGAAGCCTGATTCTCTGCTATGACAGGAAGACTGATTCTGTGCTGACATGAAGCCAGATTCTCTGTTACGGGACCTCTCTCCTCTGTCTGGGTGCCAGGGCCTAAATGTGTGACAGTGGCCTCTTCCAGTGGTGGGTGACGTGAAGCCTGATTCTCTGCTATGACATGAAGACTGATTCTGTGCTGACATGAAGCCAGATTCTCTGTTACGGGACCTCTCTCCTCTGTCTGGGTGCCAGGGCCTAAATGTGTGTCAGTGGCCTCTTCCAGTGGTGGGTGACGTGAAGCCTGATTCTCTGCTATGACATGAAGACTGATTCTGTGCTGACATGAAGCCAGATTCTCTGTTACGGGACCTCTCTCCTCTGTCTGTGTGCCAGGGCCTAAATGTGTGACAGTGGCCTCTTCCAGTGGTGGGTGACGTGAAGCCTGATTCTCTGCTATGACATGAAGACTGATTCTGTGCTGACATGCAGCCAGATTCTCTGTTACGGGACTTCTCTCCTTTGTCTGGGTGCCAGGGCCTAAATGTGTGACAGTGGCCTCTTCCAGTGGTGGGTGACGTGAAGCCTGATTCTCTGCTATGACATGAAGACTGATTCTGTGCTGACATGAAGCCAGATTCTCTGTTACGGGACCTCTCTCCTCTCTCTGGGTGCCAGGGCCTAAATGTGTGACAGTGGCCTCTTTCAGTGGTGGGTGACGTGAAGCCTGATTCTCTGCTATGACATGAAGACTGATTCTGTGCTGACATGAAGCCAGATTCTCTGTTACGGGACCTCTCTCCTCTGTCTGGGTGCCACGGCCTAAATGTGTGACAGTGGCCTCTTCCAGTGGTGGGTGACAAGAAGCCTGATTCTCTGCTATGACATGAAGACTGATTCTGTGATGACATGAAGCCAGATTCTCTGTTACGGGACCTCTCTCCTCTGTCTGGGTGCCAGGGCCTAAATGTGTGACAGTGGCCTCTTCCAGTGGTGGGTGACGTGAAGCCTGATTCTCTGCTATGACATGAAGACTGATTCTGTGCTGACATGAAGCCAGATTCTCTGTTACGGGACCTCTCTCCTCTGTCTGGGTGCCAGGGCCTAAATGTGTGTCAGTGGCCTCTTCCAGTGGTGGGTGACGTGAAGCCTGATTCTCTGCTATGACATGAAGACTGATTCTGTGCTGACATGAAGCCAGATTCTCTGTTACGGGACCTCTCTCCTCTGTCTGGGTGCCAGGGCCTAAATGTGTGACAGTGGCCTCTTCCAGTGGTGGGTGACGTGAAGCCTGATTCTCTGCTATGACATGAAGACTGATTCTGTGCTGACATGCAGCCAGATTCTCTGTTACGGGACTTCTCTCCTTTGTCTGGGTGCCAGTGCCTAAATGTGTGACAGTGGCCTCTTCCAGTGGTGGGTGACGTGAAGCCTGATTCTCTGCTATGACATGAAGACTGATTCTGTGCTGACATGAAGCCAGATTCTCTGTTACGGGACCTCTCTCCTGTCTCTGGGTGCCAGGGCCTAAATGTGTGACAGTGGCCTCTTTCAGTGGTGGGTGACGTGAAGCCTGATTCTCTGCTATGACATGAAGACTGATTCTGTGCTGACATGAAGCCAGATTCTCTGTTACGGGACCTCTCTCCTCTGTCTGGGTGCCACGGCCTAAATGTGTGACAGTGGCCTCTTCCAGTGGTGGGTGACGTGAAGCCTGATTCTCTGCTATGACATGAAGACTGATTCTGTGATGACATGAAGCCAGATTCTCTGTTACGGGACCTCTCTCCTCTGTCTGGGTGCCAGGGCCTAAATGTGTGACAGTGGCCTCTTCCAGTGGTGGGTGACGTGAAGCCTGATTCTCTGCTATGACATGAAGACTGATTCTGTGCTGACATAAAGCCAGATTCTCTGTTACGGGACCTCTCTCCTCTGTCTGGGTGCCAGGGTCTAAATGTGTGACAGTGGCCTCTTCCAGTGGTGGGTAATGTGAAGCCTGATTCTCTGCTATGACATGAAGACTGATTCTGTTCTGACATGAAGCCAGATTCTCTGTTACGGGACCTCTCTCCTCTGTCTGAGTGCCGGGGCCTAAATATGTAACAGTGGCCTGTTCCAGTGGTGGGTGACGTGAAGCCTGATTCTCTGCTATGACATGAAGACTGATTCTCTGCTGACATGAAGCCAGATTCTCTGCTATGGCATGAAGAGACTGATTCTCTGCTGACGTGAAGCCCGATTCTCTGCTATGGGACCTCTGTCCAATTGATATTGGTTAATTTTTTTTTATTTTTTATTTTTATTTTAATTCATTTCCCTATCCTCATTTGTTTGCAGGGGATTTACCTACATGTTGCTGCCTTTTGCAGCCCTCTAGCTCTTTTCTGGGCTGTTTTACAGCCTTTTTAGTGCCGAAAAGTTCGGGTCCCCATTGACTTCAATGGGGTTCGGGACGAAGTTCGAACATTTCCGGGAAGTTCGGCCGAACTTCTCGAACCCGAACATCCAGGTGTTCGCTCAACTCTAGTTACTATTATTATTTCTGCTATCAACCTCCCTGCTTGATCTTCAGTAGAGATGAGTAGATTGAGAAGAACAGATGACACATGAAACAACACAAAAAAATAAAATAATAATAATTCAGAACCAACTAAAAACATTACTGCTCTTTACACCTGATGCTGCATGAAGTAGCACTCATACTAATTGTCAATTTTCGACCTATTCAAAAGTTACCTAAAAAAAATCAATGTTCTTGGGCTGACAAATCAAAGAGAATGTTCATGTGAATTATGTCTATGACTGGAAACATACTTTATACTTTACAAACATCACCTTTCCAATGTTCGCATTAATTGTCACATAGCTGAAAAGAAACTGAGTGAAGCACCATAAGTGTATTGTAGTTGTAACAAAATTTGCCTTAACATGTGTTACTTTCACCTCTCCAGCTCCAGGGCCTTCCTGTAACTCACAAGCCAAGCTCTGCTGCCTTTCCTCATAGGACTCCTTTGCACGGAGTGTGAAGACATGTGTCTCATTTTTTTGTTTTTTCTATGAAGACTTATTTTTCCACTGTACTGACGTGTCAAGATCTACACCGTCCCCGGTTTTATTCCTATATGTGTCCCACTGGGTGAATTCTTCATAGATAATACTTGTTACAATTCACTTGTAATGAGTGCTATGATACTGGTTGAATACTTTTGTTTGGTGCCTGTTGTACATTAGATTTTTTTTATTTTGGTTTTGAAAGAGTTAAAGTAAATGTACCACAAATAATTTTTCTGCCAGTTAAAACCAGATAGCAACACATATCCTTTTTTTTTTTCTAATCTGCTTTTATTCTCTGATTGCACATTCTTTTTTATTCTGTTTGCTGAACATGATTATGGGAACTGCCATCTTGCCTGAGCTGTTATTAACAGCATTAAGAGATATGCTTTACGACAGCCACATGGGCCATAGACACAATGGACAGGAGGTGACCTCATTGATTTATATGGGATAGTTTTCTAGGCATGCTCTGTGACCTGTGCAGAGGTCAGAAGGAAGTACCATATTTTTCGCCCTATATTTTTTTTCTTACTGTCCTCTCCTTATGGGCCGGTGCGGCCCATAAGGAGAGGAGGACAGTAAGAAAATAAATATTTTTTATTACACCTCTGGTCAAACCACCAATCAGACTCCCAATGTTAATCAGACCTCAGCTGACAGCCCCAATAAGACCCCCAATGTTAATAAGACCTCAGATCAGACCCCCAATCAGACCTCAGCTCAGACCCCAATGTGAATGACCCCAATCAGATCTCAGATAAGTGGCCCATGCCTCTCATCAGCCCCCATATGCCTCATATCAGCCCCCATATGCCTCTCACCAGCCTCTCTTCAGCCCCTATTACCTTTCATTAGCCATCAGCAGCCTCATATCAGCCCCATTGCCTCTCACCAGCCCCAAGCAGCCTCTCTTCAGCCACCAGCAGCTTCTTCATCCCCCATCAGTCTCTTCAGCCCCCAGCCATGTTATATTACCACCATCAGCCTCTCTTCAGCCCCCAGCCATGTTATATTACCACCATCAGCCTCTCTTAAGCCCCCAGCAGCCTCTTCAGCCCCCAGCTATGTTATATTAGCCCCCATCAGCCTCAATAAAAAATATAAAAAAACATACCTCTCCTGCTCCTGGACGCCATCGCTCCTCACCTACATTCCGATCCTCTACCTCCTGCTGTCGACTGTGCGGTGATCTGACGCCCTCACACTGTGCGCAGCCTTCACACTGTGCGCAGAGTGCCCTCACACTGTGCGCAGCCTTCACAGCCGACAGCTGAGGACCAGGAAGCGGTGAGTACAGAGTTTTCACTGCTTCCTGGTCCTCTGGTACTAATGAGTGATTCCATAATGGAATGCGGGGGGAATGCGTCTTATGGGGCGCAAAATACGGTAAATAAGCTGTGATAACACCTGTTGTGAATGGTGGTCCTGTGTTGTCCTGCAGGATTTTATATATTTTTTTTAAGTAATATTGATAGAAAAAATGACTACCAAATTATTTAAAATTATTTAAAAATATGACCATTATTGGGAACAAACCATTCATTTTTGATAATTGTGTGCTGTCAGAGGAGGTGAGAGCTGCATTTACATGCAGCGTTTATCTCCTCTGTATGGGTAGCAGTGATCCCTGTTGCAATTGCTGGACCTGATAGAGAATTATTGTTTTTGGGCAGCAGATCTCTGTTAAAACTCTGTTTAAGAAATATTTCTTTGGACGGTGTATGACACTTTTTCATTCAGAACAGTATTTCACTATGTATACACTCTTGAACATTTTATACTACAGCACCAAGAAGGACAAGCTGGAATGTTATGCAAATTGAGGAAGTAGCAGGTGTTGCTAAGATCTGCGGATGATCATATTTTCAAGCATCTAGCTCCAATCTGTGGAATGTGGGAGGGGCATAAAAGAAAAATTAAAAGCAAGGTTTTTTACCCACATGAAACTTAAAAAAATCAGATAAAGTCATGTAGGTTGTGTCATGGGTAGAGTCACGGGAATCAAGATAGAGCGGAGGTGCACCCCCTGAGCTTCCACCCGGTCCCCTATCCCTGCCTTACTTGCACCACCTGCTCTAGGTGACAGAGAGCAACTGGGCAACAGTCCCTAACCTACTAAGTGCAAGCAGAGAGAAAGAGACAGCAGGGAAGAGGACAGCCACTGAGAAGTTACAATAAGTGGACAAGAGGTAGAACAAAAACGGAAGGCGAAGCGGGTCAACTAGCCGAGGTCAGTCCAGGAGGTAATGTCAGAACAAGGGAAGAGGCAAAGACAAATCCGTAAACAAGCCGAGGTCAAAATCCGAGAGGTAGCGTCAAGATACAGGGAGCAGGCACAAGAGGTGTCAAGAGGCGGATCGAGGTTCAATTCCAGAGGTAGCTAAATAACAATAAAGTACACAGCCTATACGACGAAAATACTAGGCAACCTGTAGCCAGCAGGCCGCCTGTATTTATAGTGGGGAGTGAGGGTCATGTGACGTGGCCAGCGTCACATGACCGACAGACAGACAAGTCGAGCACCGAGTGATCAGCTCGGCGCTCAAGGCAGACCTAGGAGCAGGGAGCCTCCCAGCTAGCAAAGCCGCCCTGGGAAGGAGGCCAAACACAGATCCTCGCTCCCGTCGCTAAGCAGCAGGTCTGTGGCTGATGGGAGACCGAGTGCCCTTCGAGCGTCCCGTTACAGGTTGATTGTGTGATGCCTTCTGTTCGTCAAGATGACAGTTATCGTCTCTTGTTGAAAACTGAGAGACATTGGCTTGTCACTATGACAGATTACTACACGCCTAGACTGAGATGTGAGCACTATTCAATGTTGCCTGTCTGTGGTTGGGAGAACAACAATGGACTGGAATGAGAGAAAGAGTTGTTCAGAGGTAAACCTCTGCGTGGACAGATTATCTGATAAGAAGCATGGCGTTTAGTTATACATTCTGCAGTGCAAGTGAAATTGAACATCACATCCCAAGCCAAAGGTAACATAATAATATCGTTTTTAAGGCCGAAAAAATACATATTATAGGCACATCCAGTTCAGCATATTATCCTGCAAATTGATCCAGAGGAAGGCAAAAAAAAAACATGAAGTAGAAGCCAAGTTTCCTCTTTTTAGGGTAAAGATTCCTTCCTGACTATAATCAGAATAACTTCCTGGATCATGACCCTTCTCCAGAAATCTAATAACTATATATATTCAGGCACCATCTGAACTCTTTTAGTGAGTTTACCATCCCCACCTCCTCAGGCAGAGAGTTACACAGTCTCACTTCTCTTACAGTAAAGACTCTTCTATAGATAAAACAAAGAATTACCAAATTGTAAACAAAAAAAGGAAGGTATATGGAAGAAGATAAAAAAACTAGCTGACTGCCTCAATGAATACTTCTGTTCAGTTTTTACAAAGGAAAATGAAGGAAAAGGACCTCAGTTAGGAAGGAAGTCTAATGAATCTGTTGATGCATGTGTCTTTACAGAGGAAGAGGTTCTAAGTCAGCTGTCTAAAATGAATACAATTGAGTCACAGGGGCCTAATAGGATACACCCAAAGCTATTAAAAGAGCTCAGCGGTGAACTAGCAAAACCATAAACAGATTTATTTACCAATCACTGGTAACAGGAGTCGTACCAGAAGATTGGAAATTAGCAAATTTTGTGCCCATTCACAAGAAAGGTAGTAGGGAGGAATCGGGCAACTATAGGCCAGTAAGCCTGACATCAATAGTGGGGAAATTAATAGAAACCATACTCAAGGAGAGCATTGTGGAACATCTAAAATCCCATGGATTGAAAGATGAAAAACAGCATGGGTTTACTTCAGGGAGATCATGTCAAACTAATCCTATTGATTTTTTTGATTGGGTGACTAAAATAATAGATGGCAGAGGTGCAATAGACATCGCTTATCTAGACTTTAGTAAGGCTTTTGATACTGTCCCTCATAGAAGGCTTATCAATAAATTAGAGTCTTTGGGCTTGGACTCCCATATTGTTTAATGGATTAGGCAGTGGCTGAGGGACAGACAACAGAGGGTTGTAGTCAATGGAGTATATTCAGACCATAGTCTTGTTACCAGTGGGGTACCTCAGGGATCTGTTCTGGGACCCATATTGTTTAATATCTTTATCAGCGAAATTGCAGAAGGCCTCGATGGTAAGGTGTGTCTTTTTGCTGATGACACAAAGATTTGTAACAGGTTTGATGTACCTGGAGGGATACACCAAATGGAAAAGAATTTAGGAAAACTAGAGGAATGGTCAAAAATATGGCAACTAAAATTAAATGTTGATAAGTGCAAGATAATGCACCTGGGGGGTAAACAGCCAAGAGCAGAATATAAAATCAGTGATACAGTGTCATGCCCCACTCTGACGATGTGCAGAGGTCGGCCAGGATACCAGCACGAGTTTAGTATTTGTTTTGGTGCCGTGCTGGATCCGCCTCTCATCAGGTGCACTGGGTGGAGTCATTAGTTTAAATGATCTCCAGCTAAGTGCTCTGAGCGGATTATACTGATCATTTTGGTCTGGGAAGTTTGGAGGGAAGGTTGGCTGTCAGTTCCTGCTCTCAGAAGATAAGTGTCATTTCTAGTTTGGTTGTTTGTGTCATCTATCCCATCCAGGTTCTGTGCGAGCAGGCTGCTCCTATCTCCCCACTTCACCATCTCAGGGAGTTCAGGGTTTTGTCAGTCCAGGCTGGAGGACACAGCACACCTATCTTCTAGGTCTGTCTGTGGGCTGAGCAGTGCAGGGAAAGAGGTCAGGGATAAACTAGGAGGTGACCCTTCCCCTGTCTCTCGTCCAGAGCCTGGTTGGTATGTTATTCGCCGTGACATACAGTCCTAACCTCAGTATCTGAGGAAAGGGATTTAGGGGTCATTATTTCAGAAGACTTAAAGGTAGGCAGACAATGTCATAGAGCAGCAGGAAATGCTAGCAGAATGTTTGGGTGTATAAGGAGAGGCATTACCAGTAGAAAGAGGATATAGTTTTAAATTAGAGGGACAAAGGTTTAAAAGTAATATCAGGAAGTATTACTTTACTGAGAGAGTAGTGGATGCATGGAATAGCCTTCCTGCAGAAGTGGTAGCTGCAAATACAGTGAAAGATTTTAAGCATGCATGGGATAGGCATAAGGCCATCCTTCATATAAGATAGGGCCAAGGGCTATTCATAGTATTTAGTATATACTATGAAAGAGGGAGGTATATACTAGTAGAAAGAGGGAGGTGCTCATGCCGCTCTACAGAGCACTAGTGAGACCTCATTTGGAGTATTGTGCTCAGTACTGGAGACCATATCTCCAGAAGGATATTGATACTTTGGAGAGAGTTCAGAGAAGAGCTACTAAACTGGTACATGGATTGCAGGATAAAACTTACCAGGAAAGATTAAAGGACCTTAACATGTATAGCTTGGAAGAAAGACGAGACAGAGGGGATATGATAGAAACTTTTAAATACATAAAGGGAATCAACAAGGTAAAAGAGGAGAGAATATTTAAAAGAAGAAAAACTGCTACAAGAGGACATAGTTTTAAATTAGAGGGGCAAAGGTTTAAAAGTAATATCAGGAAGTATTACTTTACTGAGAGAGTAGTGGATGCATGGAATAGCCTTCCTGCAGAAGTGGTAGCTGCAAATACAGTGAAGGAGTTTAAGCATGCATGGGATAGGCATAAGGCCATCCTTCATATAAGATAGGGCCAGGGGCTATCCATAGTACTCAGTATATTGGGCAGACTAGATGGGCCAAATGGTTCTTATCTGCCGACACATTCTATGTTTCTATGTATATTGGGCAGACTAGATGGGCCAAATGGTTCTTATCTGCCGACACATTCTATGTTTCTATGGTTGTGTTATGTCTCTGTTTGTGTAGAAACCTTCTTTCCTCTCTAGACAGATTATGTCCCCTCATCACAGACCTAGGTATACCGTAAATATATCTCTGTACTGCAACCCCCCCTATGTATTTATACATAGTTGCTAGATGTCGCATTGTTTTCCAAACTAAATAACCTTAATATTGAGAATACTTCGGGGTACTGTAGTCTCCCTGTTCCAGTTATTACTTTAGTTGCCCTCCTCTGAACCCTCTCTAGTTCTGCTATGTCAGTCTTATTCACTGGATCCCAGAACTGTACACAGTACTTCATGAGCAGTCTTCCTAGTGATTTGTAAAGTGTCAAGACTATGTTCTTATCACGTGCATCTATGTCTCTTTTAATGCACCCCATAATCTTATTGGCCTTATTGACACTGGTTTCTACAGTTTCGTTTTCTGTCCATTAAAATTCCAAAGTCCATTTCCATGTCAGTGTTACCCAGTGTTTTACCATTTATTATGTACGGGTGACCTGCATTATTCCTTCCCATGTGCATAACTTTACATTTGTCATTGTGAAACCTCATCTGCCACTAGAGATGTCCCGAATAGTTCGCCGGCGAATAGTTCCCGGCGAACATAGCTTGTTCGCGTTCGCCGCGGCGGGCGAACATATGCGATGTTTGGTCCGCCCCCTATTCGTCATCATTGAGTAAACTTTGACCCTGTACCTCACAGTCAGCAGACACATTCCAGCCAATCAGCAGCAGACCCTCCCTCCCAGACCCTCCCACCTCCTGGACAGCATCCATTTTAGATTCATTCGGAAGCTGCAGTCTTAGTGAGAGGAGGGACAGTGTAGCTGCAGCTGATTTAATAGGGAAATCGATAGCTAGGCTAGTGTATTCAGTGTCCACTACAGTCCTGAAGGACTCATCTGATCTCTGCTGTAAGGACAGCACCCCAAAAAGCCCTTTTTAGGGCTAGAACATCAGTCTGCTTTTTTTTTTTTTTGTATTCTAATTGCAGTTGCATGCCTGCGGCTGTCAGCGTGTGTGTCATGCTCACAGCGTATACTGTGCCCACTTGCCCAGTGCCACCACTCATATCTGGTGTCACAATAGCTTGCATTTAAAAAAAAAAATTACTTTTTTGACTATGAAATAATATCAGTCATTTTCCTTCACAAGTGTGCGTTTCAGGGCCTGCAAGGGCACAGTGTCACACCAGTGCAACTCATATCTGGTGTAACAGTGGTGCACATTTAAAAAAAAAAAAACTTTTTGGACTGAAATAATAGCAGTCATTTTCCTTCACAAGTGTGCGTTTCAGGGCCTGCCAGGGCACAGTGTCACACCAGTGCAACTCATATCTGGTGTAACAGTAATGCACATTTAAAAAAAAATACAATTTTGACTGTAATAGATTGAATAGCAGTTAGTTGTCTGCAAGCGTGTGTGTCAGGCCTATAGCGTCTACTCTGCCAACTTCTGCCAGTGCACAGTGCCACTCATATCTGGTGTCACAGTAGATTGCACGCATAGTACAACTTAACTAATATAAAAAAAAATGACAGGCAGAGGCAGGCCACCCCACAGGGGCCGTCGTGGTCGTGGTGCTGTGATTCCCTTTGGCCCTAGAATAATGCCCAGTGTTCAGTGGCCACGTACCCTGAACTCGAAAAGTTCTGAGGACATAGTTGACTGGCTAACACAGGACACTCAATCTTCTACAGCTTCCGCTCGGAACCTTGACGCACCATCCTCCTTCAGCTTAGCTTCGGGCACCTCTCAAGTTACCACTTGCCCGCCTGCCGCCACCACCAACACTAGCACCACAGCCACTTCACTTGATCTGTCAGAGGAGTTATTTACACATCAGTTGGAAGACAGAGAGGAGAAGGAGATGAGTTGGAAGCAGGGGGAGGTCGTCGCAAGGAGCTAGTGGCACAGTCAGATAGCATGCATCGGCACCCGGGGTTAGCCAGACAGCACGCCAATCAACGTTGCCACCACCAGAATGCCAGAATGCCGTCATTGCAGAACTCAGCAGTGTGGCATTTTTTTTGTGTGTCTGCCTCTGACAACAGCGATGCCATTTGCAACCTGTGACAAAAGAAACTGAGTTGTGGGAAGTCTAACACCCACCTAGGTACAACTGCTTTGCGAAGGCACATGATCGCACATCACAAACGCCTATGGGATCAACACATGAGTACAAGCAGCACACAAGCTCAAAGCCACCATCCTCCTCCTGGTCCAGCATCTTCAGCCACGTCAACCACTGCTGTCCTCCTTGCCCCCTCTCAACCATCCGCCACTCCGTCTCTCGCCTTGAGCAGTTCCTGCTCATCTGCCCACAGTCAGGTGTCTGTCAAGGACATGTTTGAGCGTAAAAAGCCAATGCCACAAAGTCACCCCCTTGCCCGGCGTCTGACAGCTGACTTGTCTGAACTCTTAGCCCGCCAGCTTTTACCATACAAGCTGGTGGAGTCTGAGGTGTTCCAAAAATTTGTAGCTATTGGGACACCGCAGTGGAAGGTACCCGGCCGAAATTTCTTTGCACAAAAGGCAATCCCCAACCTGTACTCGATTGTGCAAAAGGAAGTAATGGCATGTCTGGCACACAGTGCTGGGGCAAGGGTCCATCTGACCACTGCTACCTGGTCTGCAAAGCACGGTCAGGGCAGGTATATCACCTACACTGCGCATTGGGTAAACCTGCTGGCGGCTGCCAAGCATGGAATGCGTGGCTCTGCAGAGGAGTTGGTGACACTGCCACGACTTGCAGGCAGGCCTGCTGCCACCTCCTCTACTCCTCCTACTCCATACTCTTCTATAACCTCCTCAGCTGAGTCTTCTTCTGCTGCTGCGTCTTGCTCCACATCAACGGCACCCCCCCAGCTCCCCAGGGGCTATTCCACCTCCCGGATACGGCAGTGTCACGCCGTCTTGGGGTTGACTTGCCTGAAAGCTGATAGGGGACGTAACAGGGATTAAACTGATAAGAATAGAACAACATAACACACCACAACTATCTGGCGGCACATTAGATTGCACGCGCAGTGTCCCAAATTTGAAGTAGGAGGACCGGCCAAGCATCTTTTTCCATCTCCCCGTTCCTAAAATCGATGCCATATACACATCTCCTGATAGGGGACGTAACAGGGATTAAACTGATAAGAATAGAACAACATAACACACTAAAACTATCTGGCGACACATTAGATTGCACGCGCAGTGTCCCAAATTTGAAGTAGGAGGACCAACCAAGCATCTTTTTCCATCTCCCCGTTCCTAAAATCGATGCCATATACACGTCCCCTGATAGGGCACGTAACAGGGATTAAACTGATAAGAATAGAACAACATAACACACCACAACTATCTGGCGGCACATTAGATTGCACGCGCAGTGCCACAAATTTGAAGTAGGAGGACCGACCAAGCATCTTTTTCCATCTCCCTGTTCCTAAAATCGATGCCATATACACGTCCCTTGATAGGGGACGTAACAGGGATTAAACTGATAAGAATAGAACAACATAACACATCACAACTATCTGGCGGCACATTAGATTGCACGCGCAGTGCCCCAAATTTGAAGTAGGAGGACCGACCCAGCATCTTTTTCCATCTCCCCGTTCATAAAATCGATGCCATATACACGTCCCCTGATAGGGGACGTAACAGGGATTAAACTGATAAGAATAGAACAACATAACACACCACAACTATCTGGCGGCACATTAGATTGAACGCACAGTGCCCCAAATTTGAAGTAGGAGGACCGACCAAGCATCTTTTTCCATCTCTTCATTCCTAAAATCGATGCCATATACACGTCCCCTTATAGGGGACATAACAGGGATTAAACTGATAAGAATAGAACAACATAACACACTAAAACTATCTGGCGGCACATTAGATTGCACGCACAGTGCCCCAAATTTGAAGTAGGAGGACCGACCAAGCATCTTTTTCCATCTCCCCGTTCCTAAAATCAATGCCATATACACGTCCTCTGATAGGGGACGTAACAGGGATTAAACTGATAAGAATAGAACAACATAACACACCACAACTATCTGGCGGCACATTAGATTGCACGCGCAGTGCCCCAAATTTAAGGTAGGAGGACCGACCAAGCATCTTTTTCCATCTCCCGTTCCTAAAATTAATGCCAAAAACACGTCCCCTGATAGAGGACGTAACAGGGATTAAACTGATAAGAATAGAACAACATAGAACAACATAACACACCACAACTATCTGGCGGCACAGGATGAGACACAGTTGTCAATCACTAAGGTTGTGGTTAGGTCAACAATTCAGGAGAATGTGCAGAGTGAGGAAGTGGAAGAGGAGGTGGTGGACGATGAAGTCACTGACTCAACTTGGGAAGGTGGAAAGCCGAGCGAGGACAGCAATACAGAGGGGGAGGGATCTGCAGCACCACAACAGGCTGGAAGAGGCAATGGGGTGGCAAAAGGGAGAAGGTGGGGCACACCAAACAGGCCCACAACAGTTCCACGGAGCACCCCCTTGCGGAAATCTCCCTTGCCAAGGGGTAGGTGTTCCGCAGTATGGCACTTTTTTGAGGAAAGTGTGGACGACAAAAGAATTGTAATTTGCAACCTGTGCCATACAAAAATGAGCAGGGGAGTAAACACTAGCAACCTCACCACCACCAGCATAATCAGCCACATGGCATCAAAGAACCGTAATAGGTGGGCCAAACGCATGAGCCCACAATCTGTGTCTGAGGGTCACTGCCACCTCTTCCCCTGTGCTGGCCAATCCCCTGTCCAAGACGCAGGCCCGGATGCCTCCCACCCTGCACCTAAACCTTTGCAAGCACCATCAGCGACCACATCCACTTCCGTGTCCCAGCACAGCACACAAATGTCCTTACCCCAGGCATTTGAACGCAAGCGCAAATACTCAGCCATCCACCCATAGGCCATAGCACTAAATGCACAACATTCCAAACTACTGGCCCTGGAAATGTTGCCATTTACGCTTGTGGACAATGAGGCCTTCCGCAGACTGATGTCGGTGGCTGTCCCGCGTTGCTCAGTCCCCAGCCGCCACTATTTTTCAAGGTGTGCCATGCCCGCCTTACACCAACATGTGTCCCAATAACATCACTTGTCCCCTGACCAACGCAGTTACTGGAAAGGTCCACTTAACCACAGACACATGGACAAGTGCATTCGGCCAGGGACGATACATTTCCCTGACAGCACACTGGGTGAATGTTGTGGAGGCTGGGAGCGAGTCATATACTGGGATGGCACAGGTGCTACCGACGCCAAGGGTTTCCGCCAGCACCTACGTTAGTGGCTCCAACCCCCACTTCTCCTCCTCTGCCTCCTCCTCCACTTCCACCTCCAAATTATCCACGTGTAGCACCAGTCAGTCATCAATCGGTAGCTGGAAGCAGTGTAGCACGCAGTGGGGAAGCGGCAACAGGCCGTGCTAAAGCTGATATTCTTGGGGGACAAAGAGCACACCGCCGCAGAGCTGTGGCAGGGGATAAGAGACCAGACTGGGCTGTGGCTCTCGCCACTTAACCTAGAACCAGGAATGGTTGTGTCTGATAATGGCCGCAACTTGATGGCGGCTTTGGAGCTCGGCAAGCACAGACACATCCCATGCCTAGCCCATGTCTTAAACTTAGTGGTTCAGCGATTTCTCAAAACCTACCCCAATTTGCCTGAGCTACTGGTGAAGGTGAGCCGCGTGTGTGCACATTTCCGCAAGTCATCGACAGCTGCAGCCGGTCTGTCAATGCTGCAGCAGCTGTTGAGCGACGTGAGCACGCGCTGGAACTCGACGTTCCATGTGTTGGCCAGGCTTTGTGAGCAGCAGAGGGCAGTAGTGGAATACCAGCTGCAACATGGTCGTCGCCTTTTCAGTCAGCTTCCGCTATTCACAAGCGAGGAGTGGGCATGGATGTCTGACCTCTGTGAGGTTTTAAGAAACTTTGAGGAATCAACACAGATGGTGAGCGGCGATAACGCTATTATCAGCATAACTATCCCACTTCGGTGTCTACTCAAATGCTCACTGCTCACAATTAAGGACGACGGTTTGCATGTGGAAGTGGTGGAAATGGGGAAACACAGTAAACAGGGTGATAGCCAAACCACCCTCAGTTCGTCTTCTCCGAGCAAATTGGACGATGAGACACAGGAGACGGTTGTTTCGGCTACAGAGGGTAGTACCCATGGAAGTTTAATTCTCATTCTTCTGGTGGAGAGGATGAGCAAAACAGTGTAATAACAGAGGATCCTTGCTGAAAAATTGCTCCAAAGATTTCCATCTGACAACGCTGGCAGCAGAGTCCGTAGTTACTTGGCCAACTGAGGAGGAGAAACAAGGAGAACACACAGCAGTTCCAACAGAGGCAGGGCAACACTCTCCAAAGACTGGGACAGTTTCATGACACCCCGCCAGCACCCTCACCCTGATGCTTGGCCTAGTGTCACAAGGATGGAAAAATTTTGGAAGATGGTGAAGGAGTACACAGCAGATATATTTGGTAGAATATTCCTCATTTATTCGAGAATTCGCAAATTCAAAATTATTTTCTTGATTGCGAAAAATCGGCAATGTAATATTCGTGTAATCCGCACGAAATACAGGCGTGGGTCAATATAGCTACATTTTTCAAGCTGCTAGAAGTTTCCTGAGACTGCAGAAAATGGTTGGCACGGCAGAACATTACAATAGCTTTATATGAAGATAGAGTGCTCCAATATATTTGCGATTGCGAAATCGGAACGAATGATGCGAATATTTTGGCTCAATACATGCAACTTTCCATTTTAACAGGTCTGACTACTTATTAGTGATTGGTGCACTAAGTATTGTCGTGAACTTATGACATCACAGCACTATGTATGTATGTATGTATGTATGTATGTAGCATACATACATACATACAGTACATACATACAGCAATATGTATGTAGCATGTATGTATGGACAGCAAAACCAGCTACACTATATCACTATCTAACCTACACTAACTATCTCCCACTAACTATCTGTATTTTATATACACTCACCTAAATAATTATTAGGAACACCATACTAATACAGTGTTGGACCCCCTTTTGCCTTCAGAACTGCCTTAATTCTACGTGGCATTGATTCAACAAGGTGCTGATAGCATTCTTTAGAAATGTTGGCCCATATTGATAGGATAGCATCTTGCAGTTGATGGAGATTTGAGGGATGCACATCCAGGGCACGAAGCTCCCGTTCCACCACATCCCAAAGATGCTCTATTGGGTTGAGATCTGGTGAATGTGGGGGCCATTTTAGTACAGTGAACTCATTGTCATGTTCAAGAAACCAATTTGAAATGATTCAAGCTTTGTGACATGGTGCATAATCCTGCTGGAAGTAGCCATCAGAGGATGGATACATGTTCTCATTCTGTTTACGCCAAATTCGGACTCTACCATTTGAATGTCTCAACAGAAATCGAGACTCATCAGACCAGGCAACATTTTTCCAGTCTTCAACAGTCCAATTTTGGTGAGCTCGTGCAAATTGTAGCCTCTTTTTCCTATTTGTAGTGGAGATGAGTGGTACCCGGTGGGGTCTTCTGCTGTTGTAGCCCATCCGCCTCAAGGTTGTGCGTGTTGTGGCTTCACAAATGCTTTGCTTCATACCTCGGTTGTAACGAGTGGTTATTTCAGTCAACGTTGCTTTTCTATCAGCTTGAATCAGTCGGCCCATTCTCCTCTGACCTCTAGCATCCACAAGGCATTTTTGCCCACAGGACTGCCGCATACTGGATGTTTTTCCCTTTTCACACCATTCTTTGTAAACCCTAGAAATGGTTGTGCATGAAAATCCCAGTAACTGAGCAGATTGTGAAATACTCAGACCGGCCCTTCTGGCACCAACAACCATGCCACGCTCAAAATTGCTTAAATCACCTTTCTTTCCCATTCTGACATTCAGTTTGGAGTTCAGGAGATTGTCTTGACCAGGACCACACCCCTAAATGCATTGAAGCAACTGCCATGTGATTGGTTGACTAGATAATTGCATTAATGAGAAATAGAACAGGTGTTCCTAATAATTCTTTAGGTGAGTGTATATAGGCTAACTATCTAATGTAATGACACCGGAGAGCAGAGAGCACAGCAATAATACTGCTGTCTCTCTCAGATCTGCAAAATACTGCATAAAGGGCTGCTGTGGAGGTTCTTATATAGCAAGGGGTAGGCAACTTTCCTATTAGTTGGTACGGATGACACTAAGCTCAGACAAAGACATTGCAGCCTTCTCATTGGCCCACAAGCAAGAAGGGTGGTTACTGTTGAAAAAACAATCTAGAATATCAGAAATTACGACTATATATCACTATATTCAAAATATTCGCGAATTCTCGAAGTGCCGATATTCGCGAATAATATTCGCTATTTGAATATTCGAGCCCAACAATACTTACAACTACTGGGTGTCCAAGCTGGACACGTGGCACAAACTGGCGCTCTACGCCTTGAAGGTGCTGGACTGCCCTGCCGCCAGCGTTTTGTCTGAGCGGTTATTTAGTGCTGCTGGTGGCATTATAACAGATAAGTGTATCCGCCTGTCAACTAAAAATGCTGCTTATAAAAATTAACAAGGCCTGGAATGACCATGACTTCTCGACTCCACTAGAGGAAAGCTGATGAACATAAAGGCACTTTAAATGTGTTGTTTATAATGTACTGAATACATTGTATTTCCATACACCCCTTCCACCACAAACAGGGTATATGGTTGAATCTTCCTTTTCGCATCCTCCTTCTCCTCTTCCATTATATCAACATGCTTAATCAGCGCATATAATGCCCTCGCATATATGTCCTTCGCATATAATGTTTTACAGGGTCAGCTCAGCTGCCGACCCTCGTATATCATTTTTTAGAGAGTCAGCTCACCAGCAGGCCCTCACATATAATTTTTTAGAGGGTCAGCTCACCAGCAGGCCCTCACCTACAGTGTTTTACAGGGTCAGCTCACCTGCAGGCCCGCACCTAAAATCTTTTACAGGGTCAGCTCACCAGTAGGCTCTCGCATATAATTTCTCACAGGGTCAGCTTACCAGCAGGACTTCACCTACAATCTTTTACAGGGTCAGCTCACGTGAAGGCCCTTGCATATAATGTTTTACAGGGTCAGCTCCCCAGCAGGCCCTCGCATATAATTTTTTACAGGGTCAGCCCACCAGCAGGACTTCACCTCCAATGTTTTACAGGGTCAGATCACCTCATGGCCCTCGCATATAATGTTTTACAGGGTCAGCTCCCCAGCAGGCCCTCGCATATAATTTTTTAGAGGGTCAGCTCACCAACAGGCCTGCACCTAAAATCTTTTACAGGGTCAGCTCACTTGCAGGCCCGCATCTAAAATCATTTACAGGGTCAGCGCACCTGCAGGCCCTCATCTAATTATACCTAATAGGTAATTTGCGCGCATGCTGCCTTGCTTGGATGTGGTAGCCGAAGCCGTTTCTCAGGCTCCCTCTCCAGAATCAAACCATGATTCCCCGTCACCTGTGGACACCATGGTTTGTGCTGAAAATAACATCAAAAGTTTACAGGGCAGACATCCAAATGGATCGTCGCCGTCATGGGGACGTGTGATCGCCCCCAGTAATCTAGTGTCACAAAAGCGCAGCAGGCCCTCACCCATAATGGTCAGATCAGCAGGACCTTGCTCCAAATGTTTTTGAGCGTCACCAGCAGGCCATCAATAATGATTTTTCAAGGCTGTGTATGATGCCCTCCTTTATGGGTAACAAAGGGTGTATTGGAGTGTTGGTTCCTTGTAATTTTTGGCAGCCCTTTCACTTAGTGCATAGACTTCATCAGTGTAGGAGTCCCACTACCTGAACAATTGTACCACAATGTGAATGAGGTCCTCCTTTATGTGATATACAGGTTGTATCAGAGATCCTCTTCCTTGTAATTTTTGGCAGCGCTTTATATACAAGTAAATATACAGGAAAGAATGTTTCCTAGCAATTTTTCCTCTAAAATCGATTTTATCTTCGGTTTGGTGCGTATTATTGTCAGTCTGTAAAAGTGGCATACTACTCGGACAAGATGACATCCAGAAATCCTTCCCATGCTGTTCCCGAACCATTTAGGTTTTGTTTCCATCAATTTCTGACCTTTTCCTATGAACCAGGCACCCTCCCCTCTTCAGAGCAGGGGGTGCCTGGTTTAATGCTCGGGTTCTCCCATTGACTTCCATTATACTCGGGTGCAACCGAGCATGCCGATGTGCTAGGCCAGAGCCCCCGAGCACTTTGGTGCTCGATCAACACTATTTGCAAAACATTGGGATATGAGCCAGACGTCCAGCTACAGGTGTTCCATTGTTCTCAAAGGCTATCATGGTGCAAAGCAAGGAGGCAATGGAAGTTGGAATGGGGATCTATACTCTTCAGCAATAAGTCCAACTTTTATCTTGGATGCAATGATAGTCGTAGAATGGTCTGCAGACCACGTGGGCATGCCATGAAGAGGCCTTCAGAAGGGAACATCACACTGGTCCTACTCCTGGGATTATCTTATTCACACTAATGCAACAGTTCTGTCTCCCCACATGAGTGGTTGGTGCATGTTCCCCACTAAATACTTTCTGTTACAAGATTGGAATATCCAGAGATCACAAAAGCACTTACAGATATGATGCAGTTAGGAACACTTTAATAGTTTTATAAAAAATCCATCATCATGAGAATGAAGTACGTATCAGGTAACATTTTGGGTCATGATTGATTGCAATTGTCAAGCTTTATTTATCCTCTACTTGGGCATAGTGGAGGCATACACACCTCTACCATGCCCAAGTAGCAGATGCATAAGCTTGACAAAGGGCAATCAATTATGGTCTGAAATGTTGTCTGCATATATCTCATTCTTATGGTAACAGATTTTTTATAAAACTGTTCCTAACTGTATAACAACCTTGAGTGTCACCCTCTTATTGTGATTAAAGACTGACTCCTCCCGGGATTATGATGTGGGTTGGCATAATATATGGTAGTCTTCATTTCAAGTACATTAACAGCTCTGTATTATGGGACTAATGGTACAACTATTTCTCCAAAAAGTCCCAGGATTTTATTTTCAACCAGACAGCACAAGGCACTTGTTGCATGTGCTGCTATGAGCAGCCTGCATGGAATAAATGTGCTACCATGACTTGCATCATCTCTGGAAATGTCTCCCATTGAGCACATCTGGGACATCACTGGTCGACAATTGCAAAAGAAGATGCCAGTAGCACATTATTTACATGCCCAAGGGCACTCAGAGTGGTAGAACACTCCTCAGACAACCATTAAAAGTCTAATTTATAGATGTCAAGGCATGTCAGTGTGTGTGTTTTCTGCTCATGGTGCTCATATTCGATGCTGAATAAATTGAGATGTTTTGAATCTTTTTTTTTATTTTTATTTTTATCATTTGCATATCATTAACATGTCTATCAATCTTATAATTTCCATAATTCCATGACTTTACCTTCTTAGTGTTGCAATTTCATCCATTATGCACTATATGTGGTTTATGGAAGTGACCTCTTATCATTGGGATTAGAGATGAGTGAATCAATTGTAAATGAATCATATTTGTTATGAATTTCCCAAAGACTACTATATTGTAGTGTACTCTGTTCAGTTGACTTTTTTTGTATAAAAATAATTTCAAATTTTATTAATAAAATCCAATTAATCACAGACTAGGGTGTCAAGTGTCGCAGTTCACAGTTACAGTATACTGATTGGTGGGGGTTCAAGGAGTTCGACCCCTGCTAATCTTATTTATAACTCATCAATAAGTGAGTACTGGATGTAACAGCGACTGCTGTACGCCGCTGTTCCCCCGCTTATTGCCGTGGTCCCGGGCGCCGGTCTGAGCAGGGACCTGTGGCCAGTGCTTCCCATTTCAATGCTGCGGCCCTGGGCTCTGTTTCTGCAGGTCTTATTGCTTTTGAGGATTCCGCTCCACAGCTTCCACTCAGCCCTGGACACAGCATGAGTTCTGCTGGTTTTGTGTTACACTGCTCTATCAGTGCATCAGGTCACCTTGGACTTCAGGAAACGTGGTAAAAAAAACTACTACCTGGTGGATTGGAAGGGATTCGGTCTGGAAGAGAGGTCTTGGGAGCCAGAGGAGAATATTCATGCTCTGGATCTGATAAAAAGGTTCTTGTCCCATCAAGGATTCAAGAAATGGGGCATGTACTGTAACAGCGGCTGCTGTATGCCGCTGTTCCCCCACTTATTGCTGTGGTCCCGGGCACAGCGCTCAGCGATGACCTGTGGCCGGTGCTTCCCATTTCAATGCTGTGGCCCTGGGCTCTGTTTCTGTAGGTCTTATTGCTTTTGAGGATTCTGCTCCACAGCTTCCACACAGCCCTGGACACAGCATGAGTTCTGCTGGTTTTGTGTTACACTGCTCTAAGGGCGGAGCACATCACTCCCTTGGCTATGTGGGTTCGGTCAGGTGACCTTGCTGACCAACTCTGGCTCTCCTGCATGTATTTAAGTGGCTCAGCCCCCTTCCCAGATGCCTCAGTGTCAAGGTCCTTGAGTTTGCTGGTTCCTGATACTCTTGTGTGCTCCTGATCTATACTTTGTTCCTGGACTCTGCTAATCGTCTGATCCCTGTCTGCTTGCTTTGTCTCTCCTGTTGCTGACCTGGATTGCCTGACCTGTACCTGTGCTGCCTGCCCTGACCTATTGCCTGTCTGACCACGTGTCAACCTTTTCCTTTGGTCCTGCACTGTTGCTTCTGGTAACGTCTCTGTCCGCCTGACTACGCTTGTACTTCTGGTACCTACTCGGGTGCCTCCTGGTCCGCCCGGACCAGCTGCCACTGACTCAGAGATTTCTCTGAAGTAGCCCCTGGCAACTACCCTAACGGCTCAAGTCTATCGTCACCATCTTAGGCTCTAGTGAAAACCAGGTAGTTGGTTAGACACGCCCCTCCAGAGTATAGCCAGTCAGTGGCACAGTGGGTTCACAACTGCTAATCCGTGACAGTACACTGAGACCATGGACCCTGCTGGTCATCCCAAGCCTGTCGTCCAGGAACTGTTACATGAAGTAAAGTGCCAAAGCGAACGTCAGGATGTCTTTATGCAGTTCTTGCAAAATGTTGCTGCTCGTCTGGATACCATTTCGTCTCTAGCTACTGCAGGGTCGTCAGGCGCTGCTACTCCTGCAGTTCCCACACTGGTAAGTCTGGATTTGTGTAATGCTGGTGTTCAACTCCCTCTGCCTTCACGCTATGGTGGAGATACAAAAACCTGTCATGGATTCCTGAACCAGTGTCTGATCCACTTTGAGTTGCATGGGCAGAAGTTTCCCACTGAGCGATCCAAGGTTGCCTTCATTGTGTCCCTGCTGTCTGATGAGGCCCTTGCTTGGGCAAATCCTATTTGGGAGCATGGAGGTCCCGAGACTACCAATCTGCAGTTGTTTCTGGCTACCTTCTGGCTGGTCTTTAAAGAGCTCGACCGCACGTCCTCCACTGCCTCAGCTCTGCTACATCTACAGCAGGGTTCCTCATCTGTGGGTCAGTACGCCATCCAGTTTCGCACCCTGGCTGCCGAGCTGGCATGGAACAATGAGGCTCAGCTGGCAGTGTTCTGGGAGGGCCATTCTGGCCGGATTAAGGCCCCTTTCACACGGGCGAGTATTCCGTGCCGATGCGATGCGTGAGGTGAACGCATTGCCCCCGCAATAAATACCGACCCATTCATTTCTATGGGGCTGTTCACATGAGCGGTGATTTTCACGCATCACTTGTGCGTTGTGTGAAAATCGCAGCATGCTCTATATTCTGAGTTTTTCACGCAACGCAGACCCCATAGAAGTGAATGGGGCTGCGTGAAAATCGCAAGCATCCGCAAGCAAGTGCGGATGCAGTGCGATTTTCACGCGCGGTTGCTAGGAGACGATCGGGATGGAGACCCGATCATTATTATTTTCCCTTATAACATGGTTATAAGGGAAAATAATAGCATTCTGAATACAGAATGCATAGTAAAACAGCGCTGAGGGGTTAAAAAAATAATAATAATAATTTAACTCACCTTAGTCCACTTGATCGCGGCCCAAAGGACCTTTGGTGACGTCACTCCGGTCATCACATGATCCATCACATGATCTTTTACCATGCTGATGGATCATGTGATGACCGGAGTGACATCACCAAAGGTCCTTTACCTGTAATTAATGCTCACCACAGGTCCTGTTCAACAAAGGAGACAGAAGGAGATGCTGGTCTACGCGATCAAGTGGACTAAGGTGAGTTAAATTATTATTATTTTTTTAACCCCTCCAGCACTAGTTTACTATGCAGTCTGTATTCAGAATGCTATTATTTTCCCTTATAACTATGTTATAAGGGGAAATAATACAATCTACAGAACACCGATCCCAAGCCTGAACTTCTGTGAAGAAGTTCGGGTTTGGGTACCAAACATGCACGATTTTTCTCACGCGAGTGCAAAACGCATTACAATGTTTTGCACTCGCGCGGAAAAATCGCGGGTGTTCCCGCAACGCACCCGCACATTTTCCCGCAACGCCCGTGTGAACCCAGCCTTAGGATGAACTAGCTGGTTGCGACCATCCTTCTACTCTGAATGACCTGATCACCTTGGCTACAAGGATAGATATGCACTTCAAGGAACGTGCTAACGAGGTCGCGTACACCAGAATGCCACCTCAGTTGGCTCCATCCTTCCAGAGGCTAAATCCTCTAGTGTCCACTCCACCTGAAGATCCCATGCAAATAGAGCACTTTCGATTGTCTGACCAGGAACGTTTATGCCGCAAAGCAGAAAACCTGTGTTTGTATTGAGGTGGCCCACTTCATGCGTAATTGTCCCCAGAAGCCGGGAAACGCCAATATCTAGGATCTGTCAAATGGGAGTCATGCTGTCTGTGCCTGCATTCCTGGACTCTGGGTCAGCCGGTAATTTCATTCAGCAAGCTCTGGTCCATCAGTTCCAGCTTCCTACCATCCGTTTTGAAAGGCCTCTGTCAGTGACCTTCGTTAATGGACTGCCACTCCCTGAACCAGAGATCTCCGTGACTAAGCCCCTCAAACTGCAAATTGGGGTTTAGCATTCTGAGATAATTTCCCTCTACGTGTTACCAGCGTCCATTAATCCGGTTATCCTCGGTTTTCCCTGGCTGTGTCAGCACTCTCCAGTTCTGGACTGGAACTCCAGTCAGATTCTAAGTTTGAGATCATCCTGTCATTCCACCTGTCTATCAGAGGTCCGACCTGCTTCCTCGCCTACTGTAACAGTAGACCTGCCTGGACTCCCGCAGCAGTACACCAGTTTTGCAGATGTTTTCAGCAAGAAAAAGAGGTGGAAACCCTGCCCCCTCATTGTCCGTATGATTGCCCGATTGACCTTCTGCCTGGTGCCACTCCTCCTCGTGGTCGAGTCTACCCCCTCTCACTTCCCGAGACCCAAGCGATGTCTGAGTGTACTAAATGTATTAAGGAAAATCTCGAGAGGGGGTTTATCCGGAAATCTACTTCACCAGCCGGTGCCGTGTTCTTCTTTGAGCAAAAAAAAGGATGCATCCTGTTACAGGAAATATGGCTTTCAGCCAGAACTAGGGATGAGCGAACCCGAACTGTATAGTTCTGGTTCGTACCGAATTTTGGGGTGTCCGTGACACGGACCTGAACCCGAACATTTTCGTAAAAGTCCGGGTTCGGGTTCGGTGTTCGGCGATTTCTTGGCGCTTTTTGAAAGGCTGAAAAGCAGCCAATCAACAAGCGTCATACTACTTGCCCCAAGAGGCCATCACAGCCTTGCCTACTATTGGCATGGCTGTGATTGGCCAGTGCAGCATGTGACCCAGCCTCTATATAAGCTTGGGTCACGTAACGCTGCACGTCACTCTGCTGATTCAAGCATAGGGAGAGGTTGCAGCTGCGACGTTAGGGCGAGATTAGTCAGATTAACTTCTCCAAAAGACTTCATTCTGTGATCGATCTGCAGCTGTGGATCATTGAAGTGTTAATATCGACTTGCTCACTTTTTTGAGGCTGCCCAGAGCGTTTTTAGATCACTTTTTTCTGGAGTGATCGGCGGCCATTTTGTGGCTTGTGGTGCGCCAGCACAAGCTATCACCAAGTGTATTTAACCATCAATAGTGTGGTTATTTTGTGCTATATCCTACATCAGCTGCAGGCTGAGCCTGTGTCACCGAAGTGCATTTAACCATCAACAGTCTGGTTATTTTTTGGCCATATACTACATCAACTGCAGGCTGAGCCTGTGTCACCGAAGTGCATTTAACCATCAACAGTCTGGTTATTTTTTGGCCATATACTACATCTGGTGCAGGCTGAGCCTGTGTCACCCAAGTGCATTTAACCATCAATAGTGTGGTTATTTTTTGGCCATATACTACATCAGGGGCAAGTTGAGCCTGTCACCCAGGGCCTAAAAAATAGACCTGACATTTCTATTCAAACAAATTTGTACTGTTTTAGCTGGTCAAGTTATTTGTAGTGACCGTAAAAGCACACTTTTTGTTCTGGGTTGAAAAACTATTCCCAAATTTGCCATTCTCAAAATAACTAGTTTCTGCTATATGAGGCCTACTTGAAATCTATCCCAAAAAGGATATCTTACATTGAAAGTGCTGATAGTGTCATTCAGAAAAACCTAAGACACACGCTACCGTGCAGATAGAAGTCTAATTCTGTGATTAAACCTATACCTGTCACACAGCGCAAAAAAAAACAGGCCTCACATTTCTATTCAACCAAATCTGTACTGTTTTAGCTGGTCAAGTTATTTGTAGTGACCGTAAAAGCACATTTTTTGTTCTGGGTTGAAAAACTATTCCCAAATTTGCCATTCTCAAAATAACTAGTTTCTGCTATATGAGGCCTACTTGAAATCTATCCCAAAAAGGATATCTTACATTGAAGGTGCTGATAGTGTCATTCAGAAAAACCTAGGACACAAGCTACCGTGCAGATAGAAGTCTAATTCTGTGATTAAACCTATACCTGTCACACAGCGCAAAAAAAAAAAAGGCCTCACATTTCTATTCAACCAAATCTGTACTGTTTTAGCTGGTCAAGTTATTTGTAGTGACCGTAAAAGCACATTTTTTGTTCTGGGTTGAAAAACTATTCCCAAATTTGCCATTCTCAAAATTGTGGTGAACGGGAACAATGAGGAAAACATCTAATAAGGGACGCGGACGTGGACATGGTTGTGGTGATGTTAGTGGACCCTCTGGTGCTGGGAGAGGACGTGGCCGTTCTGCCACAGCCACAAGTCCTAGTGAACCAACTACCTCAGGTCCCAGTAGCCAGCAGAATTTACAGCGATATTTGGTGGGGCCCAATGCCGTTCTAAGGATGGTAAGGCCTGAGCAGGTACAGGCATTAGTCAATTGGGTGGCCGACAGTGGATCCAGCACGTTCACATTATCTCCCACCCAGTCTTCTGCAGAAAGCGCACAGATGGCGCATGAAAACCAAGCCCATCGGTCTGTCACATCACCCCCATGCATATCAGGGAAACTGTCTGAGCCTCAAGTTATGTAGCAGTCTCTTATGCTGTTTGAAGACTCTGCTACCAGGGTTTCCCAAGGGCATCCACCTAGCCCTTCCCCAGGGGTGGAAGAGATAGAATGCACTAACGCACAACCACTTATTTTTCCTGATGATGAGGACATGGGAATACCACCTCAGCACGTCTCTGATGATGACGAAACACAGGTGCCAACTGCTGCGTATTTCTGCGGTGTGCAGACTGAACAGGAGGTCAGGGATCAAGACTGGGTGGAAGACGATGCAGGGGACGATGAGGTCCTAGACCCCACATGGAATGAAGGTCGTGCCACTGACTTTCACAGTTCGGAGGAAGAGGTAGTGGTGAGACCGAGCCAACAGCGTAGCAAAAGAGGGAGCAGTGGGCAAAATCAGAACACCCGCCGCCAAGAGACTCCGCCTGCTACTGACCGCCGTCATCTGGGACCGAGCACCCCAAAGGCAGCTTCAAGGAGTTCCCTGGCATGGCACTTCTTCAAACAATGTGCTGACGACAAGACCCGAGTGGTTTGCACGCTGTGCCATCAGAGCCTGAAGCGAGGCATTAACGTTCTGAACCTTAGCACAACCTGCATGACCAGGCACCTGCATGAAAAGCATAAACTGCAGTGGAGTAAACACCTTAAAAACAAGGAAGTCACTCAGGCTCCCCCTGCTACCTCTTCTGCTGCTGCCGCCTCGGCCTCTTCTGCTGCTGCCGCCTCCTCGGCCTCTTCTGCTGCTGATGCCGCCGCCTCGGCCTCTTCCTCTGCCTCTGGAGGAACGTTGGCACCTGCCGCCCAGCAAACATGGGATGTACCACCAACACCACCACCTGCGTCACCAAGCATCTCAATCATGTCACACGGCAGCGTTCAGCTCTCCATCTCACAAACATTTGAGAGAAAGCGTAAATTCCCACCTAGCCACCTTCGATCCCTGGCCCTGAATGCCAGCATTTCTAAACTACTGGCCTATGAAATGCTGTCATTTAGGCTGGTGGACACACACACCTTCAAACAGCTCATGTCGCTTGCTGTCCCACAGTATGTTGTTCCCAGCCGCCACTACTTCTCCAAGAGAGCCGTGCCTTCCCTGCACAAACAAGTGTCCGATAAAATCAAGTGTGCACTGCGCAACGCCATCTGTGGCAAGGTCCACCTAACCACAGATACGTGGACCAGTAAGCACGGCCAGGGACGCTATATCTCCCTAACTGCACACTGGGTAAATATAGTGGCGGCTGGGCCCCAGGCGGAGAGCTGTTTGGCGCACGTCCTTCCGCCGCCAAGGATTGCAGGGCAACATTCTTTGCCTCCTGTCTCCTCCTCCTCCTACTCAGCTTCCTCCTCCTCTTCTTCCATCTGCTCATCCAGTCAGCCACACACCTTCACCACCAACTTCAGCACAGCCCGGGGTAAACGTCAGCAGGCCGTTCTGAAACTCATATGTTTGGGGGACAGGCCCCACACCGCACAGGAGTTGTGGGTGGTATAGAACAACAGACCGACGAGTGGTTGCTGCTGGTGAGCCTCAAGCCCGGCCTGGTGGTGTGCGATAATGGGCGAAATCTCGTTGCAGCTCTGGGACTAGCCGGTTTGACGCACATCCCTTGCCTGGCGCATGTGCTGAATTTGGTGGTGCAGAAGTTCATTCGCAACTACCCCGACATGTCAGAGCTGCTGCATAAAGTGCGGGCCGTCTGTTCGCGCTTCCGGCGTTCACACCTTGCCGCTGCTCGCCTGTCTGCGCTACAGCGTAACTTCGGCCTTCCCGCTCACTGCCTCATATGCGACGTACCCACCAGGTGGAACTCCACCTTGCATATGCTGGACAGACTGTGCGAGCAGCAGCAGGCCATAGTGGAGTTTCAGCTGCAGCACGCACGGGTCAGTCGCACTGCGGATCAGACACACTTCACCACCAATGACTGGGCCTCCATGCTAGACCTGTGTGCCCTGTTGCGTTGTTTCGAGTACTCCACCAACATGGCCAGTGGCGATGACGCCGTTATCAGCGTTACAATACCACTTCTATGTCTCCTTGAGAAAACACTTAGGGCGATGATGGAAGAGGAGGTGGCCCAGGAGGAAGAGGGGTCATTTTTAGCACTTTCAGGCCAGTCTCTTCGAAGTGACTCAGAGGGAGGTTTTTTGCAACACCAGAGGCCAGGTACAAATGTGGCCAGACAGGGCCCACTACTGGAGGACGAGGATGAGGAGGAGGTGGAGGAGGATGAGGATGAAGCATGTTCACAGCGGGGTGGCACCCAAAGCAGCTCGGGCCCATCACTGGTGCGTGGCTGGGGGGAAACACAGGACGATGACGATACGCCTCCCACAGAGGACAGCTTGTCCTTACCTCTGGGCAGCCTGGCACACATGAGCGACTACATGCTGCAGTGCCTGCGCAACGACAGCAGAGTTGCCCACATTTTAACGTGTGCGGACTACTGGGTTGCCACCCTGCTGGATCCCCGGTACAAAGACAATGTGCCCACCTTACTTCCTACACTGGAGCGTGATAGGAAGATGCGCGAGTACAAGCGCACGTTGGTAGACGCGCTACTGAGAGCATTCCCAAATGTCACAGGGGAACCAGTGGAAGCCCAAGGCGAAGGCAGAGGAGGAGCAAGAGGTCGCCAACGCAGCTGTGTCACGCCCAGCTCCTCTGAGGGCAGGGTTAGCATGGCAGAGATGTGGAAAAGTTTTGTCAACACGCCACAGCTAACTGCACCACCACCTGATACGGAACGTGTTAGCAGGAGGCAACATTTCACTAACATGGTGGAACAGTACCTGTGCACACCCCTCCACGTACTGACTGATGGTTCGGCCCCATTCAACTTCTGGGTCTCCAAATTGTCCACGTGGCCAGAGCTAGCCTTTTATGCCTTGGAGGTGCTGGCCTGCCCGGCGGCCAGCGTTTTGTCTGAACGTGTATTCAGCACGGCAGGGGGCGTCATTACAGACAAACGCAGCCGCCTGTCTACAGCCAATGTGGACAAGCTGACGTTCATAAAAATGAACCAGGCATGGATCACACAGGACCTGTCCATCCCTTGTGCAGATTAGATATTAACTACCTCCCCTTAACAATATATTATTCTACTCCAGGGCACTTCCTCATTCAATACTATTTTTAATTTCATTTTACCATTATATTGCGGGGCAACCCAAAGTTGAATGAACCTCTCCTCTGTCTGGGTGCCGGGGCCTAAATGTGTGACAGTGGCCTGTTCCAGTGGTGGGTGACGTGAAGCCTGATTCTCTGCTATGACATGAAGACTTATTCTGTGCTGACATGAAGCCAGATTCTCTGTTACGCGACCTCTCTCTGCAGCGTACTCAAGTTGTGTGTAATAGGTGTTTCTGGGTGATGTAGTGCAATGGACACTAACCTGGTACGGCTGACTCTCTGCGTAGGCAGGTAATAGTAGAAATTGTTCGTGACGCCAGTGCCAAGTAAACGGTGGCACGCCGTTTGCGGATGCAGGAATAAATTGAGGAAGACGTGGTATTAAAACAGAACTCCAACTTTAGTAGTTTTCAGGCAGAGACAATATTGGAATCGCAGTTCCTCAGCATGCAGTCGATTATGTAATGCGGTTGATGCAGGCAATTACAGATTGAGCAAGGTTATTACAGAGTGTTAAACACAGGACTTGCAGTACAGGAGCTTGCACTCTATTTCTGTCTGATCCTGGAATATAGCAAATCTTCACCAAGGCCCATTAACCTAGTTCTGGCTTGATATCCTTGGCTGTAGCTTTATAAAGTACCTCCTCTGTTATTCTGAGTACCTCTTGCTTCTCTGCTCTTTGCCTCTGTCTCTTCCTCAGCTTCTGGAAACTTCCTCAGGCTCTTTAGCTAAGATATTCCTGTTTCTGCATATGGGAATTCAGGAGGGAATCTTCTCCTGGACAGCAGGCTTCAGGCCTGGACTTGTCTCAGACATTGTCTAATCTCCAACTGTAGATTACAGACACTAGACTCCGTCTCCCTTCTACTTCCCTGACTGGGCCTTATATAAACTAGGGCTCCCTAGCTCCCTCTAAGGACTAAGAGCTGGAATGACACCCCTAGCAGGCCTGTACATGCAAGTTTCAAGTAACAGGGAAATACATGCATTACATTACATGACATTTTGTAAAGATAACATATACCAACTTCTCCATAATTAAGGAGGGACGACAGCACACCAAGTGACCTTTGGTAGTGACGGGTATTACAGTTCCCGTACACTACATACCCCACTGCTTTAAGCTGAGTACGCCCTCGTACTCCATCATGGGTCGCCCAACTGGAATCTCTACCTGAAATAGAAAAAGAGACATGCAGGCATACATATATGCAATTCATCTGCATTTACATTTACATCAGGTCCAATTGGCAAAGGTGCAGGGCAGTGACAAGGGGCGTCGTTCTCTTCTCTCAGGATAGTGAATGGAACGGGGGCGCTGACCTGGCACAGCGTAACATTATAACCAGGATAGTCCATGACAATGAATAAGTCCATGATAAAACAGCAAAATGAATAAAACGGTATAAAAGTTCTTGGAGGCTCAAAGAACAAACATGAGTCCGTACCCAGGTTATTTTTTTAGTAAATCACAGAGGCTCTCATGCGGTGAAGTCCATCTCTGGGCACATTTCCTTTTAAAAGAGCAAAAATCTCAGAGGCTCAGGTTCTTTTGAGTCTGTCTCCGGGCATGGTTCCTTAGAATGAAGTTGCACAATAAAAGGACAGCAAGAAAAGTGCTGTAAAACCCCAGATCAACCTGAAAAGGGGGTGAAGGGTAAAAGGTGCAACAAAGGAACAGGCACAACTTGGCGTGGGGTAGCAAAAGCAGGCAGGAGATCCTGGAAACAAACCTGGCCTTGCTGACTTTGTGATTTCAGTGGTCAACACCTACCACTGAGCCGTGGACAAACTGGCAGCCGCAACAAAGGACCAGGAAACGTAGGACTCCTGTCCTGGAAGGGTTAATACCCTCATTCATTGAGGAAATAAATCAAAGGCCTAGCAGGCTGATTCACAGTGACATATCATAACCACTTGGCTCTGCTGGCAAGTACGGCCTGTAGTAGTCCTCTACAGGAGGATGGGCCCACATAACTGTATTGGGGGGCAGCTGCAAGGTGAAGGGGCCCCTAATAGGTACTGGCCCCATGGGCCTAGGGGTAAACCCTTGGGTGGACCGTACCGGTCCCGGCATAAGAATTGTGGGATGGAATGGTGTGGTTACCGCCGCCTCAAGTATCCCGGTGAGCTCTGCGCGGCTATTCACAGCAACCGGGGGTCTCCTTTGTGGCACTGACTGAGCAGTGGCAGCAGAAGGTGGTCTACAGGTGGTGACAGGCACCCTTACCTCGTCCTTCTTTGGCGGCGTCTGGATCCTGGCGGTCGTGATCTTGCGCAGCTCCCGCAACTTCTCCTCCAGCCGGACTATCTGCTCACCGATGCTCTCTGTGTCGGAGTCGCTGTCATCTGCTGGCGCCGCCGGCGCAGGTACAGGAAGCGATGGTGCGGACTCGGCCTTTGCAGGTTCTGTGGATGCATCGGGTCTCCGACCCCTCCGGATGTTTTCAAAGGTAGCACTAAGTCCTTTTAACTGTTCCATCTCTGATATGGTCCTCTCCCGACGAGGCAGCTCGGGGGAAGGATAGGGGCTCACCCATTTCTCCAACACGGTTGGCTGCCAGAAGACGTTTGGCCCAATGAAGGAGCTCCGCTCCTGGAAGGCGTGATGGGCCGGCTCTGGAGAGCGTTCCGGTTCCCGCTCGCAGCCAGAGTAGTCTTCTCCTTCTTCTGCCTCCCAATCCTCAGGTCCTCGCTTGGGACGGGTCACAGCAGTCGCATAAGGGCCTCGCAGGCTCTCGGCAGGGGTGTACTCCACTTCCTCTCCCTCACGGAGGCTGTGCTGATAAGAAGGGAGGTAGTCTCTTTTGACAGACCTTCGATTCACATAGAGGTCTCTGCCAGTTAGATAGTCTTGGATAAACCCATAGCCACGGGTTTTGTCGAATGACACCACCAACCCCTTTCTCCTTTCCAGGCGGGGTTGTGTGTTGCTGTGTCTTTCATGAATAGTCTTAGTCAATTCTTCATAAACGATTTTGGTCTTAGTATTCCGCTTTATAGCGGCCTCCCGGATCTCCGCCATAAGTGATGACCACTTGAACGAGGGCTGAAAAAAGTCTCTCCACGAGCCATAGTAGGGCTCTGGTTCTTTCTCCCTTGGGCGGCAGGCGGGTGTCTCCGGTCCCGGAGAGTAGGCCGGTGGAGCCTCCTCTGGCTCTACACCAATGTCATACATCCTTGGGATTTCAGGCGCGGACGCTGCAGCAACGCTCTGCTCACTTTCCAACATGCTCGATCCATCTGAGGAGAGCGATAGGGTCGCGTCAATTACAGCAGCCAGCTCCTCCCACTGCACTGGGAGGCCGCCCCCCAGGTATTCCAGTATGTGGAAGGCGGTGTCCATGCTGGCAGACATGCAAATGTCCAGATAAGCAGTGGCGCCTGACCTTGAACTCCTTCCCGCTTTTTCCTCAGAAAGGCGCCAATTTTTCCCGCCTTTTCGGGATGAAGATGACGCAGCAGTAAATTCAGCAAGCCCAGCGGCCATCTTTAGCAAGAAACGCTGTCTATTCACTGACAGCAAGCAGGATGATAAAAAGTCCATAAAACCACACTCCAAGGTGGCGATTTTCTTCCTCTGAGTAGCGCAACACTGCACAGCGCTTTTTGGAAGTTTTTGGTACACTTTGGGTACGATTTTCAGTCCACAAAGTCCACTTGAAATAAACAGGAAAATTGTCACTTTGGTCACAGGGCAACGGTATAAGGCACAAAGTTCACGCTTCTAGCACTATAAAGCGTGCGTATCCTGTTCGTGACGCCAAAAGAGAGGTGCAGCGTACTCAAGTTGTGTGTAATAGGTGTTTCTGGGTGATGTAGTGCAATGGACACTAACCTGGTACGGCTGACTCTCTGCGTAGGCAGGTAATAGTAGAAATTGTTCGTGACGCAAGTGCCAAGTAAACGGTGGCACGCCGTTTGCGGATGCAGGAATAAATTGAGGAAGACGTGGTATTAAAACAGAACTCCAACTTTAGTAGTTTTCAGGCAGAGACAATATTGGAATAGCAGTTCCTCAGCATGCAGTCGATTATGTAATGCGGTTGATGCAGGCAATTACAGATTGAGCAAGGTTATTACAGAGTGTTAAACACAGGACTTGCAGTACAGGAGCTTGCACTCTATTTCTGTCTGATCCTGGAATATAGCAAATCTTCACCAAGGCCCATTAACCTAGTTCTGGCTTGATATCCTTGGCTGTAGCTTTATAAAGTACCTCCTCTGTTATTCTGAGTACCTCTTGCTTCTCTGCTCTTTGCCTCTGTCTCTTCCTCAGCTTCTGGAAACTTCCTCAGGCTCTTTAGCTAAGATATTCCTGTTTCTGCATATGGGAATTCAGGAGGGAATCTTCTCCTGGACAGCAGGCTTCAGGCCTGGACTTGTCTCAGACATTGTCTAATCTCCAACTGTAGATTACAGACACTAGACTCCGTCTCCCTTCTACTTCCCTGACTGGGCCTTATATAAACTAGGGCTCCCTAGCTCCCTCTAAGGACTAAGAGCTGGAATGACACCCCTAGCAGGCCTGCACATGCAAGTTTCAAGTAACAGGGAAATACATGCATTACATTACATGACATTTTGTAAAGATAACATATACCAACTCCTTCATAATTAAGGAGGGACGACAGCACACCAAGTGACCTTTGGTAGTGACGGGTATTACAGTTCCCGTACACTACATCTCCTCTGCCTGGGTGCCTGGGCCTAAATATGTGACAGTGGCCTGTTCCAGTGGTGGGTGACGTGAAGCCTGATTCTCTGCTATGACATGAAGACTGATTCTGCGCTGACATAAGCCTAGATTCTCTGTTACGGGACCTCTCTCCTCTGTCTGGGTGCCGGGGCCTAAATATGTGACAGTGGCCTGTTCCAGTGGTGGGTGACGTGAAGCCTGATTCTCTGCTATGACATGAAGACAGATTCTGTGCTGACATAAGGCCAGATTCTCTGTTACGGGACCTCTCTCCTCTGCCTGGGTGCCTGGGCCTAAATATGTGACAGTGGCCTGTTCCAGTGGTGGGTGACGTGAAGCCTGATTCTCTGCTATGACATGAAGACAGATTCTGTGCTAACATAAGGCCAGATTCTCTGTTACGGGACCTCTCTCCTCTGTCTGGGTGTCTGGGCCTAAATATGGGACAGTGGCCTGTTCCATTGGTGGGTGACGTAAAGCCTGATTCTCTGCTATGACATGAAGACTGATTCTGTGCTGACATAAGGCCAAATTCTCTGTTACGGGACCTCTCTCCTCTGCCTGGGTGCCTGGGCCTAAATATGTGACAGTGGCCTGTTCCAGTGGTGGGTGACGTGAAACCTGATTCTCTGCTATGACATGAAGACTGATTCTGCGCTGACATAAGGCCAGATTCTCTGTTACAGGACCTCTCTCCTCTGCCTGGGTGCCTGGGCCTAAATATGTGACAGTGGCCTGTTCCAGTGGTGGGTGACGTGAAGCCTGATTCTCTGCTATGACATGAAGACTGATTCTGCGCTGACATAAGGCCAGATTCTCTGTTACGGGACCTCTCTCCTCTGTCTGGGTGCCGGGGCCTAAATATGTGACAGTGGCCTGTTTCAGTGGTGGGTGACGTAAAGCCTGATTCTCTGCTATGACATGAAGACAGATTCTGTGCTAACATAAGGCCAGATTCTCTGTTACGGGACCTCTCTCCTCTGTCTGGGTGCCTGGGCCTAAATATGTGACAGTGGCCTGTTCCAGTGGTGGGTGACGTAAAGCCTGATTCTCTGCTATGACATGAAGACTGATTCTGTGCTGACATAAGGCCAGATTCTCTGTTACGGGACCTCTCTCCTCTGTCTGGGTGCCGGGGCCTAAATATGTGACAGTGGCCTGTTCCAGTGGTGGGTGACGTGAAGCCTGATTCTCTGCTATGACATGAAGACAGATTCTGTGCTGACATAAGGCCAGATTCTCTGTTACGGGACCTCTCTCCTCTGCCTGGGTGCCTGGGCCTAAATATGTGACAGTGGCCTGTTCCAGTGGTGGGTGACGTGAAGCCTGATTCTCTGCTATGACATGAAGACTGATTCTGCGCTGACATAAGGCCAGATTCTCTGTTACAGGACCTCTCTCCTCTGCCTGGGTGCCTGGGCCTAAATATGTGACATTGGCCTGTTTCAGTGGTGGGTAACGTGAAGCCTGATTCTCTGCTATGACATGAAGACTGATTCTGCGCTGAAATAAGGCCAGATTCTCTGTTACGGGACCTCTCTCCTCTGCCTGGATGCCTGGGTCTAAATATGTGACAGTGGCCTGTTCCAGTGGTGGGTGACGTGAAGCCTGATTCTCTGCTGTGACATGAAGACAGATTCTGTGCTGACATAAGGCCAGATTCTCTGTTACGGGACCTCTCTCCTCTGCCTGGGTGCCTGGGCCTAAATATGTGACAGTGGCCTGTTCCAGTGGTGGGTGACGTGAAGCCTGATTCTCTGCTATGACATGAAGACTGATTCTGCGCTGACATAAGGCCAGATTCTCTGTTACGGGACCTCTCTCCTCTGCCTGGGTGCCTGGGCCTAAATATGTGACAGTGGCCTGTTCCAGTGGTGGGTGACATGAAGCCTGATTCTATGCTATGACATGAAGACTGATTCTGCGCTGACATAAGGCCAGATTCTCTGTTACGGGACCTCTCTCCTCTGTCTGGGTGCCGGGGCCTTAATATGTGACAGTGGCCTGTTTCAGTGGTGGGTGACGTGAAGCCTGATTCTCTGCTATGACATGAAGATTGATTCTGCGTTGACATGAAGCCAGATTCTCTGCTATGGCATGAAGAGACTGATTCTCTGCTGACGTGAAGCCAGATTCTCTGCTATGGGACCTCTGTCCAATTGATATTGGTTAATTTTTATTTTTTTAATTTTTATTTTAATTCATTTCCCTATCCACATTTGTTTTCAGGGGATTTACCTACATGTTGCTGCCCTCTAACCCTTTTGCAGCCCTCTAACTCTTTCCTGGGCTGTTTTACAGCCTTTTTAGTGCCCAAAAGTTCGGGTCCCCATTGACTTCAATGGGGTTCGGGTTCGGGACGAAGTTCGGGTCGGGTTCGGATCCCGAACCCGAACATTTCGGGGAAGTTCGGCCGAACTTCTCGAACCCGAACATCCAGGTGTTCGCTCAACTCTAGCCAGAACCTCATCCTGATGACCACACAAATATGCCTAATAATTGGACCCAGTGGTATTCACCCATTCAGTATAGCCAGTAGCATTGTGTCCCTTGTTAGCATATCTAAGGCAGGAAGGGCACATTGTAAAAGCAGATGAACAGCATCCTCTTGACCAAGAGATGGGGGAAGATATTTGGGTGGTCACAGGGTGGAGTCTATGGTGGGGGGCTGGGACACAGCAACATATAGGTGAAAGTTGGGAGTGGGGCTTGCTCTTCTCTTCTTGGATGAACAGCATTTCAGGAGCAAGCTAAGTTATATGTGTGCGTATGTGGGTATGTATATAGCGAAAATTTACTTACCGAAATTTTTGTTTCCTGGAGTCCGTAGGCAGCACACACCAAAGGGTTAAGTCCCCTAGGTACAACCAGAATAGAGACCAATTAGCAAGCAATAGATTGATTAATTACATAGTACCTCCCAGTATAAAGCACCACAGAGCACACAGAGCCATGTATTGTATGCAGCAATAATTTATTAAGGGTGGGCATATTGTGCTGCCTACGGACTCCAGGAAACAAAAATTTCGGTATGTAAATTTTCGCTTTCCTGTTCGTCCTTGGCAGCACACACCAAAGGGATTTTTAAAGCAGTACTCAAAGGGGGGGAGCACTGGCCGCCAACTGTAGCACTCGTTTGCCAAAAGAAGCCTCTTCTGCTGCCTGAATGTCTAGCCTGTAGTGTTTAATGAAGGTCGATGATGTAGACCATGTTGCGGCTCTGCAGATTTGTTCCAATGGGACTTGTGCCAGCTCAGCCCAGGACGAAGCTGTAGACCTTGTTGAATGGGCCTTTAATAATAATGGACACTGTAACTCAGCCATTGAGTAGGCCAACTCTATAGTCTGTTTGATCCACCTCGCTAAAGTTGCTTTACTGGCCCTTTTACCCTTGTTAGGGCCCTGGTGCTGTAAAAAGAGACTTTCACATCCTCTAAATGATGAAGTGACTTGTAGATAGAACAGAAGAACTCTTCTGACATCCAGGAGATGAGTTTGATCCTGGTCTTGAGTGTTAGACTGGATTACTGGGAGCGATATCTCCTGGTTAATGTTGGTAGTTGAAGCAACCTTGGGCAAGAAACCTGGCATTGTGCGTAGAACCACGGAGTGGCCTAAGTCCCTGAAATATGGTTCCCTACAGGATAGGGCTTGTAGATCACTTATACGTCTTGCTGATGTGATTGATACTAGGAATAAGGCTTTCCCAGACAAGTGTTTTATGGAAGCTTCTTCAAGCGGCTCGAATGGAGGTTTACACAAGGCGGACAATACCACAGACAGATCCCAGGATGGAATTGGAGAATGGAAGGAAGGATTAATATTCTTCAAGGCTTTGAAGAAAGTGCGGATCAATGGATTATTTGAAAACTTTCCTTGTTGCTGCGCATTTATTGCATTAAAGTGAACCTTCAATGTATTCGTTTTCAGACCTTTTTTGAAGCCTTCATGAAGAAAGTGAATGATTGTATTTAGGGATTCTGGGTCTTCTGAGTTGCTTTGGCACCATGTCTTAAAGATGCGCCAAACTCGATTGTAAACCTTAACTGTAGCCGGTTTACGAGCAGCTAGGAGAGTATTGATCACTTCTGTGGGAAGACCTAGGTGAATTAAAGAATCCAGCTCAGTCTCCAAACCGATAACTTGAGGTTGTTGGGGTTCGGATGAAAAAACCCGTTCTGACTGAGGAGATCCCGTCTGGGTGGAATCTTCCAAATCCTCCCTTTGGATAGACGGAGAGCTAGGGAAAACCACGTTCTTCGTGGCCAATAAGGTAGGACCACAATTGCTTCTGCTTGGTCCTGCTGAATCTTCTTGAGTACCTTTGAGATCATTGGAACTGGTGGAAAGATGTATATCAGACCTTCTTTCCAGCTGACTGATAACCCGTCGATCGCAAACGCTTGAGCGGAGCGGTAAATGGAACAGAATATTTTGGTCTTTCTGTTCTGTTCCGTTGCCATTACATCCATACGAGGTTCTCCCCACCGATTCTCGATCTCTGCAAACACAGCCAGATTGAGGCTCCATTCTCCTGGATGCATCTTCTTGCGACTGAGTAGGTCGGCCATGACATTCAATGCACCCTTTATATGGACTGCTGTTATTTCTTGGGTCCATACTTCGGCCCAAGCCATCAGAAGACTGCATTCCCTGGAGAGACTGCTGTTTCTTGTCCCTCCCTGTTTGTTTATGTAGTACACCGTGGAGATGTTGTCTGACCGGATTAGGACACTGCGGCTCTTCAGATGATCCTGGAAATGAATTAAGGCTAGGTGTACCGCCTTTAGCTCCCTCCAGTTGGAGGACCTTTTGGAATCTGCTGTGTTCCACTTCCTCTGCACCCACAGACTGTCGACATGGGCACCCCAGCCCCAGGAGGAGGCATCCGTAGTGAGGTGAATCTGGGTTTGGGATTGCAGACTTCTGCCTTGTTGAAGGCGTTTGGGTGACATCCACCACCTGAGATGACGACGCGTCGATACTGGTATCACAAACTTCCTGTCCAGGGAGTGATAACTCTTGTCCCACGCTGTGAGGATGGCATGTTGTAGCTCTCTGAAGTGAGCTCTTGCCCATGGAACTGCATCCACTGAGGAAGTTAACCGACCCAGTAGAGACATGGCCTGCCGAAATGTTACTCTGGGGGCAGAGATCAGGTGTGAGGCCTGTTTCTGGATAGCTATTATCCTTTCTGCGGATAACCTGACATTCATTTTCTTTGAATTTAGAATGAATCCCAGAAACTTTATCTCCTGAGAAGGAACAAGTTGAGATTTTTTGTGATTTACCAGGAACCCATGATTCTGGAGCATTAGTAGAGCTTCTTTCAAATCTGTTGATAGTTGAGCTGCAGAGTTTGCTATCAGAAGCCAGTCGTCTAGATACGGTATGCAACATATGCCTTTGAGGTGCAATGCTTCTGTCAGGACCACTGCTACTTTTGAGAACACCCTGGGTGCCGATGATATCCCGAAGGGTAAACAGGTGAACTGAAGATGCGATGTTCTGTATTGAGTTCGAATCGCTATTCTTAGATACTTTCAATGCTTGGGAAGGATTGGAATGTGTAAATACGCATCTTGGAGATCTACTGATGCCATGTAACTGTTCTCCTCTAATAGCGAGATCACTGATCGGATTGATTCCATTCTGAACCTCTTCTTGGCAATATACTTGTTTAGGTATGTTAGATCCACTACTAGCCTCCACTTGTTCCCTGGTTTGGGTACCGGAAAAACCTTGGAATAAACGCCTTTGCCCGCTTCCATATAAGGGACTGGCTCCAATGCTGCCTTCTCTGTGAATTCTTCTAACAGTTGAAGGATCACTGGATTTGTCTGGTTTATAAGAAACCGGTCTGGAGGGATTTTTGAAAATTCCAGGACATAACCTCTCTGGATAGTGGAAATGACCCAGGCGTCGTTCGACGTGTTCTTCCACGCTGCGGTGAATTCTTTTAATCTTGCTCCTACCCGGGGCTGAGGCCTGGCGTCATTGTTCTGCGGGCTTCTTAGCTTTTTTCCTGAAGTCAGGTCTCTCCTGTCTGTTGTTACGGAATCTTCTTTGTCTGTCAAACTGCTGTTTGTTCCGATATCTAGGAGATCTTCTCTGGAAACGAAAGGATCTGAAAGGCTTCCTTCTTGTATCCGGGAATTTAGCAGTCTTGCTGTCATTTAATGACTCCAGAATTTTTTCCAACTGAGGGCCAAACAAGGACGTGGGCTGGAATGGAAGATTACAAAAGTGGAACTTTGACAAGAGGTCACCTGACCACTGCTTAATCCATATGGCCCTTCTGGCGGCATTAGTGAGAGCCAAAGAACGTGATGCAAACTTTAATGAATCTAATGGAGAATAACACAAGAATTCGGATGCATGTTTCATAACCGGGATATTTTTTAAAATTTCTTCCCTTGGAACCCCATCTTCCAGGTCATGAGATAATTGGGACAGCCAGATCCGCAGAGATCTTGCCACTGGCACAGAGGCTAGGGCCGGTACACAAGAAGAAGAAGTGGACGCATATGCTTTTTTCAAAAAAAGACTCCGCCTTCTTGTCTACTGGATCCTTGATCAAGGAAGTCTCCTCAGAAGGAAAAAGCGCCCTCCTTGACAATCTGGCCACTGGAAGGTCTACTTTAGGGACTGACATCCAATCTTTACATGTGTCGTCCGCTAATTTATATGTATGTTTGAATCTGGAACTGGGATCCGGTTTCTTATCCGGTTTATCCCAATCCTGCCTTAGCCAATCATTGAGCAGCAGGTGCCCTGGAAAAGCTTTGCATCCTGATTTAGGGAAGTAAAACAGCTTGTCACATTTTGACTTATTAGAAATATCTCTACTAGATTCAATAGTGTGCTTGACTGCTTTGAGAAGATCCCCTAGGTTCTCCTTATGGAACAGCATAGTGTCCTCCATATCCTCAGAATCTGAGTCTATCTCTCCCTCAGACAAGGAACTGTCAGAGGATAAGGCAAACTGTGGCTCTGAGGTTCCATGAGATTTTTTGTTTTTTTTATTGGAGGCTCTGACTTCATTAAAAACAGATGATAGCTGATCCTTAAACCAGTGCAGAAAGTCATTATTCTGGGAGGGAGGAGACTCAGAAGTGCAGCCCTGACACAGATCAGAAAACGCATCATCTGGCATAGGTTGTTCACAATTCCTGCAGGAGCGGTGTCTGGATTTTCTTTTTCTCTTAAGAGATTCCTCTGGGGAGGCAGACATCTAATAATAGATAAGGAGTATCAGTAAAAAATCATTCCTTCACGCCAACACCACCGAAGAGTGTGCACAGAGGAAGGGACAGCCGCATCAAACCTATGCCAGATCTTGCCAAGCATGTTATCCCCATACGCCAACCTTACTTACCTCGGCAAGCAGTGGGAGTAGCGTCCTGGCGAGCGCCCATGGTAACTGTGCCACGGAGTTCAATACTTCCGGGACGCGCCAGCGGGAGTGCGCATGCGCGAGACGTCGCGATTCCCCAGTATCATCTCGCGCCTGCGCCTCCGCTATAGCGCGCGTCTCTGCTGCCTCAACCTCAACCCACACCATGCAGAGGGAGGCAAGCAGAGAATGGAGCGAGGTGCTGCCGACTGCACTGGGGAAAACACTCTCGCAACCATCTTCAGGGTGAGGGACTAAAAAGTATCACACCTGGGAGGGGATAACTGTGGGAGTTGTGGTCTCTTCAAGTGCCTAGAGAAAATAAAATACATGGCTCTGTGTGCTCTGTGGTGCTTTATACTGGGAGGTACTATGTAATTAATCAATCTATTGCTTGCTAATTGGTCTCTATTCTGGTTGTACCTAGGGGACTTAACCCTTTGGTGTGTGCTGCCAAGGACGAACAGGAAAGGTATAATATCCCAGTAGACTTTATATGTGTACATATAGATATTTGTAGTCGGCGATTGTATTACCAATAGATTATATATGCTGTTTATGCAGGAGTCTCTATATGTACATATACTAATGGTCAGGTACTGGATGTGAGTTGGTTAGAAGAGTAGATCCAGTAGACTGTTAATTGGTGGACTCTGGATATACTATATATACATACACATTATTAGCCACATTTGCTTAGAATCCAGGGTGCGCAGGAACGGAGGGGGCTGTGTGTGGTGGTGTCCTCTATGTATTGTGTTATCTTCATCTTTATGTATAATGTCCATTGCTTTGTCATCTCTATGTTATCAGTAAACTATTTTTATATATAAGTATCTGCGAGGGTTGTGTGTTGCTCCTGGGGTATATGAAGGACTGGAAGAGGTGTAATTATACACAGAATAATCGGGTTGTATGGGAAACAAGGGCAACATGCTAGGAATAAAATAGAAGAGATGGAAAACGGAGATATACATAAATCTCCAATTTCCAAGAAGCAAAAATCCCCTTAACATTGGCAAGCCATGCCCACTGCTAGGAATTTGTTTTCTGTGTTTAATTTTGGTGAAAAAAATAGCTTACGCTGTGAACTAGTCAGGCGGGAGGGACACGGTCAGTGGATTCTGAGCGTCTATAGCCTGATAGTTCGGACAGGTAAAGCGTTTTGTTCAATCAGAACCAAACAGAGCAATCTCTACAGCAGAGAATTTAAATCTTTCTGATTTGTGTATTAACGATTTTCTGATTGCCTTGCACGCCCACTGAACACTGGAGAGAAGTCGTCACATACGTCACTGAAGAGAGGACCATCACCGTTGGAGCTGAACAGAGAAGTCCGGCTGAGCGGGAGAAGGCGTTCCGGATACTACAGGACCTTCTCCACGCAACACACAAGGGACAACAAAGACAGCACCAAGGAAGATGGCCTCTCATCAAAACGTGAGTATGGACGTCTCCACACTACACCAGCTAGCTAAACACTACACATTTAACCCCATCCTCCCCACCACTTACAAGTCAGCAGAAATGCTGTGGTCCAATTTGTTAGCACAGGCTTGTAGTTACGACAAGCTATGTGTTAACAAACGGACGGTGTTGAACAAGGCCACCAAACGGCTTTGGATGCTAGCCAAACTTGTGCATACATTTGAGGTTAGCATCTGCAAGCCAAAGGAAGTTGCGCTGGTGTCTCGGTCAACGGAGACAATTCCTCTGAACATTCACTGCCAATGGTGTAATGTTGTGCTGCGCACTTAATTCTAGTCCGAGCAGGTAACACAGCTCTGATTGGGATTGGACACAGAATGATTGGCAGCAGAGTGTGGACTGTGTTCTTGTGTTGTGGAGTCCTGGAGAGCCAGGGCATGACACATGCCATGTATTTTGCAGGCCTCCACAAGACAGGATCACAGGGGGAAATCAGCCTGAGTACACATGAGTGGACAGGGATACAGTGCCATCAATAACAAGATGATGCTTTGTCCACAGCTCACCTCTGATATCCTAACCTTGTAGGGTGGCCATCGTTATCTGTTGGTGCAGAGGGATGTGAAGCAGAGGACGTGATCCTCTGAAGGTAGGGTGTTAATGCACCAGTGTTAGGATAACGAGGGGTCCTTTCTCTACTCATGGGTCAAAGGTGTTGTTGCTGGGATTTGACATCTAACTGCACCGTGAGGGGAGAAATCTCCCAGGAGCGCCTGGTATTTTCTTCTGTCATAGGTGTGTTCACTATGGAGCAGAGGAAAAACCCAGATGACGCCACAGAAGAGACTAGCTATCCCACCTGACACTCTTGTGAGGCTCCAGAGGATCCCACTGGATTTTGGCAATCAAGCGACCTTTGTTCAGAGGTTTTCAAGAGACGGAGGACTGTGCCACAATCCAGCGGGAGCATTATCTCAGGCTCTGGAGAAAGACTTGGAGATGTTCGGGTGGAAGAGCTTATTCAGCTACGATCTCTTGTTTCACCCAGTGAAAGTTCTTCTGGTTCTGGTTATCATCATCTACATGGGACTGTGTATCAGAGGGTCAAGGGACTTATTGACCAAGCATACGAGAACCAGACAGAACTTTACAGTACTAACCGGAGGAGGAGGCTCAGGACATAACTCCAACATAGTCCTGTAGCCAGTTATCTTATGGACACACTTTGTTTCCTATGAGGGTTCAGGAAGTATAAATTGTGCTATCCTGAAACCCCATAGTACTATGCACATATATTGATTTTGTATGTTTCTTGATTGTGTACCCATGGACACTTTAGGTACAAATGTGTGACAGCCTATACCCAGGGAAACTCGCCCAACGTACTGCGGTGAGTTATAACTTGGCTGTACACATTTGCATCCTATAGTCGTTTCCCATTGACACGTGGGTCTATGAGCTACCTGTGTCTTTGGAGGTGTAGAGAGATAGGCCAGCTTGCATGAGTCTCTATGGGTATACACATTTAATGGAATTTGGTGGTGTTGGGAGGGATGTGACCTGTTTTTGTGTGAATGGGGAAGAGTAGATTCCCTAGGGGCAGGCCCCCTCCTTTACCAAGTTCATTTGCCACTTTAACCCCAAGAACGGTGACGTTTGTAAGGGTTGGACTGAATGTCAGTTAGTGCGGTGTTCTTTCCCGCAGTTAAAATTTAGGTACCATGACATCACTTCTTACCAGAAATTCTGACCTGCCTTGTAAAGACCTACGTATCCGTCCATGGGAGAACCTCCCCAACAACTGATTCTTCAATCAAGATGGAAGAAGCAGTGTCGGAAGAAAAGTTGTGCCGTTACTAACAGGAGGCCATTCCACGGTTGACTGTACAACCTGGAGACCGTGAGGGTGAAGCTATCCCAGAGTCTGACTAAAAAAGACGACGATGGGGGCGGCGGCGGGTACCTGAAGAACGACACTGACATCAGAAACGAAAGGAGGCCAGTCCACGGTTGCTACGTGGATCGACCCATAGACTGTGAGGGTGAAGCCATTCCATAGTCATTGGGAGTGGCTGATACCTGGAGATCGACACTGACAGACCACAGGCCAGGAAAGTTCCAGAGAAGAAGATGGTGTATTCTGTGGATGGAGACGCCTGGTTACGTTGAAGGGCAGATCGGAGGTGTTAGTGCACAATGGGTAATGTCTAGGTACCTAAGGGCCACATTACTTCAGTCCTTCCTGAACTGTCACCAAGAAGGGGGTTGAGGGAGCAAAATATAACCCAACCCTTCCCCCAAATGTTTATTGTCGTGTTCCCGACAACAGGGGGATTGTTGAGGGAAGTGTTAAATTTAAATATATATGTATATGTGCCCTTACATATATGCATATATATTGGCCCTTTTGCATGGGCCGGTCCAGGTGGTGAATGTATATACATAGAGATGTATGTATGCCCCCTTGTCAGCATACATCTCTGTGTAGAATATATATACACTCACCTAAAGAATTATTAGGAACACCATACTAATACGGTGTTGGACCCCTTTTGTCTTCAGAACTGCCTTAATTCTACGTGCCATTGATTCAACAAGGTGCTGATAGCATTCTTTAGAAATGTTGGCCCATATTGATAGGATAGCATCTTGCAGTTGATGGAGATTTGAGGGATGAACATCCAGGTCAAGAAGCTCCCATTCCACCACATCCCAAAGATGCTCTATTGGGTTGAGATCTGGTGACTGTGGGGGCCATTTTAGTACAGTGAACTTATTGTCATGTTCAAGAAACCATTTTGAAATGATTCAAGCTTTGTGACATGGTGCATTATCCTGCTGGAAGTAGCCATCAGAGGATGGATACATGTTCTCATTCTGTTTATGCCAAATTCGGACTCTACCATTTGAATGTCTCAACAGAAATCGAGACTCATCAGACCAGGCAACATTTTTCCAGTCTTCAACAGTCCAATTTTGGTGAGCTCGTGCAAATTGTAGCCTCTTTTTCCTATTTGTAGTGGAGATGAGTGGTACCCGGTGGGGTCTTCTGCTGTTGTAGCCCATCCGCCTCAAGGTTGTGCGTGTTGTGGCTTCCCAAATGCTTTGCTGCATACCTCAGTTGTAACGAGTGGTTATTTCAGTCAACGTTGCTCTTCTATCAGCTTCAATCAGTCGGCCCATTCTCCTCTGACCTCTAGCATCCACAAGGCATTTTTGCCCACAGGACTGCCGCATAACTGGATGTTTTTCCCTTTTCACACCATTCTTTGTAAACCCTAGAAATGGTTGTGCATGAAAATCCCAGTAACTGAGCAGATTGTGAAATACTCAGACCGGCCCTTCTGGCACCAACAACCATGCCACGCTCAAAATTGCTTAAATCACCTTTCTTTCCCATTCTGACATTCAGTTTGGAGTTCAGGAGATTGTCTTGACCAGGACCACCCCCCTAAATGCATTGAAGCAACTGCCATGTGATTGGTTGACTAGATAATTGCATTAATGAGAAATAGAACAGGTGTTCCTAATAATTCTTTAGGTGAGTGTATATACAGGTGGACTTATTGCTGCCCATTTATGCCCCAGAATTATATTGTTTATATATACATGCATGTAGATGTACCCCAAACATCTATATGGATGTATATACCTAAATGTGGCCAAATACTGCCCCAGGTTGGTGTATGTGTATATACATGTATATAGATATGCCCCAAGTATTTGTATAGATGTGTATACTTAGATATTGCTGGCCGTAGAATGGTGTCCCCCCATTTGAGGAGAGGCCGACAACTGGACAATTATGTCCAGTTTCGGCCACTTCAAAGGACAGATGATCAATAAAGATCTTCTGCCCTTTGTCACCATCTATCCATGCCTAACAGGGACATGGGAGCAAAGAGTTCCCATGCCCCTGTGTGCCGCTCACCTCCGGCGCTGTAATTGCAGTGCCAGAGATGTGCGATATCTCCACAGGCGGGAGGATCAAAGGATCCCCCCGCCTGGAAGCGCGGGCTGGTGCAGTGATGTCATATCACCGCGCCAGCCCACGTGGACCTGGCTGCAGGCGTGCGTGCACACGCCTGCAGGGCGGGTAAACGGGAGCGAGCGCCACGGCGTTTAAATACCCCAGCAGGACTGCGCTCGGGGGATCGGAACCTCTACCTGCCTCCCGGCAGAGCGCTGTGCTCTGCGCTCAGGAGTCTACCCCCTGCAAGAAGGAGAGCGCAGGCAGTGATGTGCTGCACTGTGCTTTAAAGACCAGAGTGAAGATTGCCCCCCCCCCCCCCACTAAGAAGAGAGAGCGCAGCCAGTGCTAGGAAGGAAGGAGCTGCGCTAACCCCATACAGCCCTGCACATACCTGACCATCCCAAACCGGAAGAAGAGGCTGGCAGCGCTCAGAAGAGAGGTGGAGGGGGCTGAGTCCAGAGAAGCTGAACCCAGAGCAGCCCAGAGGAGGAGATTAGAAGGATGGAGCAGCCAGAGGGACTGAGAAGTTGAGCAGCTGGCTAAGTATCGCTTTCCCTGCCTCTTCCTTAACCCCTGCTGTCCTGTACCCCAGTACTAACTCCTGCTGTACCTTGCTCTGCTGCCCCAGCCCACAGTCCCCTGCAGCCCCAGCCTCCCCATTAACCCCTGCATTGCCCTGTCCCTGCAGAGCATTAACCCCTGCATCGCCCTGTCCCTGCAGAACATTAACCCCTGCATTGCCATGTCCCTGCAGAGCATTAACCCTTGCTGTCCAGCTACAACCCTGTGTACCCTGGCCTGCAAGTATTGACCCCTGCAGTGCCATAATTACCCCTTGTACCCCGTAGGGACAGTGAGTAGCCACAATAAACGGGTGGGTTACCGATATTTGTGGGCTACTAATGAATGTATGTAAGTGTACTGTATAGTTAGTGTGTGTGTGGGTTGGAATGGGAATTGTCTACTGTGTAGTGTAGTTAGGTTTGTATTGTGTTTATTGTAGTACTGTTTCTATACTGCGGTGTTTACGTCTATATGTATATATATTTATATCCATTGATCTATATATAGATATAGCGTATTCTTAGATTTGTATAATTGTATTGTGTAATAAATATTCTTTATTGTTCATAATACAGTGTATGGTGTTTTTAGTAGTCTCCGCCCTAGTATAGTGATAGTAAGTCACATGTAGTGTATATGCAATCAGAAGTAGTTAGCTAGTTAACATAGTTAATTAGCTAGAGAGTATAGTTAGGTATTTATATAATTTAGGCATAAATAGGCGGAGTCATCACTAGACGACTCACACCTATTTATGAATATTAATTATTGAGATTTGCATAAATATCAATAATTAATATCCCCTTAACAGATCCCTACAGCCCTATATTGACTATCGTGGTCTGACACAATCAAAAACCGATACCCTCTACCGCTAATCTCAGAATTCTTCGACAGGATCCGGGGAGCTAAGGTCTTCACTAAATTTGACCTGCGCAGCGCATATAATCTTATCCGCATTCGAAAGGGTGATTAGTGGAAGACTTCTTTTAACACTCGTGATGGACACTAGGAGTATCTCGTCATGCCCTTCGGTCTGTGCAATGCTCCCGCGGTATTCCAGGTGAACAACATCTTCTGGGATCTGCTTGATGTCTGCGTAATAGTGTATCTGGACGATATACTGATCTATTCCCCGGATTTAACCACTCCCCGGAAGCATGTACATTTAGTAACACAGCTGTTGAGAGAAAATCGTCTTTACGCCAAACTCGAGAAATGCCTTTTCGAAAAATCTAATGTACCGTTTCTCGGATACGTCATCTTGGATGCCAGGTTGCAGATGGATCGTGAAAAGTTGAAGGCAGTAATGAACTGGCCTTGCACGCAGGGTCTTCGGGCTATACAGTGCTTCCTGGGATTCACTAATTTCTATCGGCAATTCATCTCAAATTTTTCATCTCTTACCTCTCCAATCTCCGCTTTGACTAGGAAAGGGGTGAATGCCGAGGACTGGACTTCAGAGGCAGAAGATGCCTTTGTCCACTTAAAGAGGACCTTTCACCAGACTAAAGTATCTAAACTGACTATACAGACGTGTAGAGCGGCGCCCAGGGATCCCCCTGCACTTACTGTTATCCCCGGGCGCTGCTCCGTTCTCCGGTTATAGCCTCCGGTATGTTCATAGTTAGGCTCCACCCAGGGGAACCTGCTGCGGTATCCTTCTCCTATGCTGTAGCGCTGGCCAATCGCAGCGCTCAGCTCATAGCCTGGCTATGAGCTGAGCGCTGCGATTGGCCAGCACTACAGCATAGGAGAAAGAGATGCCGGCAGGTTCCCCTGGGGGGAGCCTAACTATGAACATACCGGAGGCTATAACCGGAGAACGGAGAGGCGCCCGGGGATAACAGTAAGTGCAGGGGGATCCCTGGGCGCCGCTCTACACGTCTGTATAGTCAGTTTAAATACTTTATTCTGGTGAAAGGTCCTCTTTAACCACCTCAGGACCGCCGTACGCAGGATTGCGTCTTTGCGGCGGTCCTGTTGTTCTGGGTGGACGCGCCGGTGCGTCCTCTCGCGAGACGCGAGATTTCGTGCATTGCCGGCCCGCGCATGCGCATCGCGGGCCGGCAAAAGTTAAAGAAGTATTTCGTCACCAGCCTGCCAGCAACGATCATTGGCTGGCAGGCTGGCGATTTTCAAAAAATCGAATCAGAAGCCAGATAACAGATCATATTAGTAAATATGATCTGTTATATGGCTTCTCTGCTCCTCTGCTGGTCCTTTTCGTCGGTTGGATCCAGCAGAGGAGCAGACTTCACAGTGAGTAGCACCAACACCACACTTTAGCCCCAGATCACCCCCCTGCACCCCAATTAACCCTTTGATCACCCCTTTGATCGCCCCTGTCAATCACTATTGAAAGGAAAAAAAGTGATCAGTGTAAACTGTCACTTTTTTTTTTTCACTAGTATTGGCTGTTAGGTTTTAGGGATAGTTTAGGCCCCTTGGTTAGGTAGTTAGCGTCAGTTAGCGCCCAGCCCACCGCACCGCAGTCACTTTTATTCGCTGATTAGCGTATCGCTAATCAGCATTTGTACTTTTATAGTATCTGTAAGTGATCAAAACTGATCACGGTCAGATCTATAATAGTATTAGTGTCACTTTAGTTCGCCCTCCACCCAAAACGCAGTGTTTGCCCGATCAGGCCTGATCGGTCGCCCACACGTGCGTTCACCCACGCCCGCCCCACCGCAGTGACAAAAAAAATTTTGTTTTTTGATCACTGCACATTCACTTTACAAGCACTGCGGCGATAAAAAAATCAGTTTTGATATTTTTTATCAACCGCAGCAGCCTCCGGTACTTCGCTAGCCTCCCCTTTGTAAGACAGGTTTGCTTTTTTTCTTGGGTAGTCTCAGGGAATACCCCTAAATTTAGTAGTCCAAATGTCAAACAGGGGGTATTCTTCTGAAGAGGCCTACAGGATTCTGACCCAGTCGGATGAGGAGTGGGAACCCTCATCTGATGAATCTAGCGGGTCAGAATATGAACCTGTGGAAAGCAGTGGCTCTCTGACCCAAAGTTCGGACGAGGAGGTGGAGGTCCCTGGCAGCACCAGGCGTACCCGGCCCCGTGTCGCTAGACCACAGGTTACGCAGGATCCGTTTCAAGAGCAGCAGAGTGGGGCTGTCGCTGCCGGATCACGTGGTGAGGCATACACCAGCAGCGCAGCCCTTCCTGGACCTAGTACCAGCACTGCCGTACAACATGGTGACGTGGCGAGCACCAGAAGGGCAGTTGAAGCTGGTACGGTGGCACGTGCACTAGTTACCCCGTCGCAGCCACCGCGCAGACAGGCCCGTAGAGCCCCTAGAATCCCTGAGGTGCTGGCAAACCCTGATTGGCAGTCACCAACTTCAGCCGCACCTGTAGTTCCCCCTTTCACCGCCCAGTCTGGAGTTCGGGTTGAGACGGCTCAAATCGGTTCGGCCCTGGGATTTTTTGAGCTGTTCTTGACTGCGGAGCTCTTGGACTTAGTCGTGGCAGAAACAAATCGGTATGCCACACAATTTATATCCGCCAACCCGGGAAGCTCTTATGCCCAGTCTTTCCGGTGGAAACCAGTCCAAGTTTCCGAAATTAAATTTTTTTTGGGCCTTCTCCTCAACATGGGTCTAACTAAAAAGCATGAATTGCGGTCATATTGGTCCACGAACCCAATTCATCACATGCCCATGTTCTCTGCTGCTATGTCCAGGACACGATTTGAGACCATCCTACGTTTTCTGCATTTTAGCGACAACACCACCTCCCGTCCCAGAGGCCACCCAGCTTTTGACCGGCTCCACAAAATTCGGCCCCTCATAGACCATTTCAACCAGAAATTTGCAGATTTGTATACCCCTGAGCAAAACATCTGCGTAGACGAGTCCCTAATACATTTTACCGGGCGCCTTGGCTTCAAACAATACATCCCAAGCAAGCGTGCCCGGTATGGGGTCAAATTGTATAAGCTCTGTGAAAGGGCCACAGGCTATACCCACAAATTTCGGATCTATGAGGGAAAAGATCAGACCCTGGAGCCGGTCGGTTGCCCTGACTACCTGGGGAGCAGTGGGAAGACAGTCTGGGACTTGGTGTCACCCTTATTCGGCAAGGGGTACCATCTTTATGTGGACAATTTCTACACAAGTGTGGCCCTCTTTAGGCATTTGTTTCTAGAACGGATTTGCGCCTGTGGCACCGCGCGAACTAGTCGCGTGGGCTTCCCCCAACGGCTTGTAACCACCCGTCTTGCAAGGGGGGAGAGGGCTGCCTTGTGTAACGAAGAACTGCTCGCGGTGAAATGGAGAGACAAGCGTGACGTTTACATGCTCTCCTCCATTCACGCAGACACGACAATCCAAATTGAAAGGGCAACCCGTGTCATTGAAAAGCCCCTCTCAGTCCACGACTATAATGCGCTCATGGGAGGGGTGGACTTCAATGACCAGATGTTGGCTCCCTATTTAGTTTCCCGCAGAACCAGACGCTGGTATAAGAAGGTGTCTGTATATTTAATTCAATTGGCGCTGTATAATAGTTTTGTTCTCTACAGTAAGGCTGGGAGAACACGATCCTTCCTCAAATTCCAGGAAGAGATCATCGAGAACCTCCTTTACCCAGGAGGTTCCGTGGCCCCATCCACCAGTGTAGTTAGCCGTCTACACGAGCGACATTTCCCCAGTGTCGTTGCTGGTACCTCAACCCAACCGCCACCCCGAAAAAAATGTTGTGTCTGTAGCAGGAGTGGAATAAGGCGTGACACCCGCTATTTCTGTCCTGACTGTCCTGACCACCCTGCCCTATGCTTTGGTGAGTGTTTCCGGAAGTACCACACACAGGTACACCTAGCATAGGGATTGCATCTCACAGGACAGGCACACAGGGCTATTAGGGCCCTTTTACTCACAGCTGCTGCAAACCTCTCCTTTCACCTGGGATAAAGTGCATAATGTACTTCGCCACATCTTTGGGCAATTTGCGCTTTGCACATTGTCCCATGGGGAAGGAGAGGTTTGTTCTATAAAGGTAAAAAAAACTAAACAAAAAAAAAATTACCGGTAAGTAAAAAAGTTAAACGTTCAGTTAAAAAAGTTTAAAAAAAGTTTCTATGTTCTGTTCAACAGTTAATAAATTTATTGCGTTGCGGCCTGGTTTTTTCTTTTTTGTTTTGTTTCTTTTACCTTTCAGGTGGACCAACCGATCGACTAGCTGCAGCACTGATGTGCATTCTGACAGAAGCATTGCGCTGCTGTCAGATTACACGCAAGTCGGTGTATGCGGCGCTGCAAGACGAGATTTCTCCTCTGCAGTAAAAGATATGTTTGCCGAGGCATATGAGCTGAGGAGGTGGCGGTGTTCATATACTTTGGCAAACACTTTGTATATATAAAAAAAAAAATCCCGGCAATGATTTATTCATCCACATCGATTGATGTGAATGGAGAAATCTGGTTTGCCAGGGCATACGAGCTGAAGTGGGTATGGATGTTGGGCGGAGCTCCTATGTCCTGGCAGACGCCTTTCCCCTCCTTTTTTTTTTTTTGGCAGAGATTTTTTCATCCACATTGATCGATGCGAATGAAGAAATCTGTGCCGTTCATTTTTTTCTTTCAGCCCAGAGGCTGAACGGAAAAAAAAAATCTCATTACCCGTATGCTCAATATAAGGAGAATAGCAGAAACTCCTAATGCTGGGCATACATGTAATGATTGTGGAGACCCTCAAATGCCAGGGCAGTACAAACACCCCACAAATAACACCATTTTGGAAAGAAGACACCCCAAGGTATTCGCTGAGGGGCATATTGAGTCCATGAAAGATTGAAATTTTTGTCCCAAGTTAGCGGAAAGGGAGACTTTGTGAGAACAAAATCAAAAAAATCAATTTCCGCTAACTTGTGCCAAAATTATTTTTTTTCTATGAACTCGCCATGCCCCTCATTGAATACCTTGGGGTGTCTTCTTTCCAAAATGGGGTCACATGTGGGGTATTTATACTGCCCTGGCATTTTAGGGGCCCCAAAGCGTGAGAAGAAGTCTGGTATCCAAATGTCTAAAAATGCCCTCCTAAAAGGAATTTGGGCCCCTTTGCCCACCTAGGCTGCAAAAAAGTGTCACACATGTGGTATCTCCGTATTCAGCAGAAGTTGGGGAATATGTTTTGGGGTGTCATTTTACATATACCCATGCTGGGTGAGATAAATATCTTGGTCAAATGCCAACTTTGTATAAAAAAAATGGGAAAAGTTGTCTTTTGCCAAGATATTTATCTCACCCAGCATGGGTATATGTAAAATGACACCCCAAAACACATTCCCCACCTTCTCCTGAGTACGGAGATACCAGATGTGTGACACTTTTTTGCAGCCTAGGTGGGCAAAGGGGCCCACATTCCAAAGAGCACCTTTCAGATTTCACAGTTCATTTACCTACTTACCAGACATTAGGGCCCCTGGAAAATGCCAGGGCAGTATAACTACCCCACAAGTGACCCCATTTTGGAAAGAAGACACCCCAAGGTATTCCGTGAGGGGCATGGCAAGTTCCTAGAATTTTTTATTTTTTGTCACAAGTTAGTGGAAAATGATGATTTTTTTTTTTTTTTTTTCTTACAAAGTCTCATATTCCACTAACTTGTGACAAAAAATAAAAACTTCCATGAACTCACTATGCCCATCAGCGAATACCTTGGGGTCTCTTCTTTCCAAAATGGGGTCACTTGTGGGGTAGTTATACTGCCCTGGCATTCTAGGGGCCCAAATGTGTGGTAAGGAGTTTGAAATCAAATTCAGTAAAAATTGACCTGTGAAATCCGAAAGGTGCTCTTTGGAATATGGGCCCCTTTGCCCACCTAGGCTGCAAAAAAGTGTCACACATCTGGTATCCCCGTACTCAGGAGAAGTTGAGGAATGTGTTTTGGGGTGTCTTTTTACATATACCCATGCTGGGTGAGATAAATATCTTGGTCAAATGACAACTTTGTATAAAAAAATGGGAAAAGTTGTCTTTTGCCAAGATATTTCTCTCACCCAGCATGGGTATATATAAAATGACACCCCAAAACACATTCCCCACCTTCTCCTGAGTACGGAGATACCAGATGTGTGACACTTTTTTGCAGCCTAGGTGGGCAAAGGGGCCCATATTCCAAAGAGCACCTTTCGGATTTCACTCGTCATTTTTTACTGAATTTGATTTCAAACTCCTTACCACACATTTGGGCCCCTAGAATGCCAGGGCAGTATAACTACCCCACAAGTGACCCCATTTTGGAAAGAAGACACCCCAAGGTATTCCGTGAGGGGCATGGCGAGTTCCTAGAATTTTTTATTTTTTGTCACAAGTTAGTGGAAAATGATGATTTTTTTTTTTTTTTTTCATACAAAGTCTCATATTCCACTAACTTGTGACAAAAAATAAAAACTTCCATGAACTCACTATGCCCATCAGCGAATACCTTGGGGTCTCTTCTTTCCAAAATGGGGTCACTTGTGGGGTAGTTATACTGCCCTGGCATTCTAGGGGCCCAAATGTGTGGTAAGGAGTTTGAAATCAAATTCAGTAAAAAATGACGAGTGAAATCCGAAAGGTGCTCTTTGGAATATGGGCCCCTTTGCCCACCTAGGCTGCAAAAAAGTGTCACACATCTGGTATCTCCGTACTCAGGAGTAGGTGGGGAATGTGTTTTGGGGTGTCATTTTATATATACCCATGCTGGGTGAGAGAAATATCTTGGCAAAAGACAACTTTTCCCATTTTTTTATACAAAGTTGTCATTTGACCAAGATATTTATCTCACCCAGCATGGGTATATGTAAAAAGACACCCCAAAACACATTCCTCAACTTCTCCTGAGTACGGAGATACCAGATGTGTGACACTTTTTTGCAGCCTAGGTGGGCAAAGGGGCCCATATTCCAAAGAGCACCTTTCGGATTTCACAGGTCAATTTTTACTGAATTTGATTTCAAACTCCTTACCACACATTTGGGCCCCTAGAATGCCAGGGCAGTATAACTACCCCACAAGTGACCCCATTTTGGAAAGAAGAGACCCCAAGGTATTCGCTGATGGGCATAGTGAGTTCATGGAAGTTTTTATTTTTTGTCACAAGTTAGTGGAATATGAGACTTTGTATGAAAAAAAAAAAAAAAAAAAAAAAATCATCATTTTCCACTAACTTGTGACAAAAAATAAAAAGTTCTATGAACTCACTATGCCCATCAGCGAATACCTTGGGGTCTCTTCTTTCCAAAATGGGGTCACTTGTGGGGTAGTTATACTGCCCTGGCATTCTAGGGGCCCGAATGTGTGGTAAGGAGTTTGAAATCAAATTCAGTAAAAAATGACGAGTGAAATCCGAAAGGTGCTCTTTGGAATATGGGCCCCTTTGCCCACCTAGGCTGCAAAAAAGTGTCACACATCTGGTATCTCCGTACTCAGGAGAAGGTGGGGAATGTGTTTTGGGGTGTCATTTTATATATACCCATGCTGGGTGAGAGAAATATCTTGGCAAAAGACAACTTTTCCCATTTTTTTATACAAAGTTGTCATTTGACCAAGATATTTATCTCACCCAGCATGGGTATATGTAAAAAGACACCCCAAAACACATTCCTCAACTTCTCCTGAGTACGGGGATACCAGATGTGTGACACTTTTTTGCAGCCTAGGTGGGCAAAGGGGCCCATATTCCAAAGAGCACCTTTCGGATTTCACAGGTCATTTTTTACTGAATTTGATTTCAAACTCCTTACCACACATTTGGGCCCCTAGAATGCCAGGGCAGTATAACTACCCCACAAGTGACCCCATTTTGGAAAGAAGAGACCCCAAGGTATTCGCTGATGGGCATAGTGAGTTCATAGAACTTTTTATTTTTTGTCACAAGTTAGTGGAATATGAGACTTTGTAAGAAAAAAAAAAAAAAAAAAAAAATCAGCATTTTCCGCTAACTTGTGACAAAAAATAAAAAGTTCTATGAACTCACTATGCCCATCAGCGAATACCTTAGGGTGTGTACTTTCAGAAATGGGGTCATTTGTGGGGTGTTTGTACTGTCTGGGCATTGTAGAACCTCAGGAAACATGACAGGTGCTCAGAAAGTCAGAGCTGCTTCAAAAAGCGGAAATTCACATTTTTGTACCATAGTTTGTAAACGCTATAACTTTTACCCAAACCATTTTTTTTCTACCCAAACATTTTTTTTTTATCAAAGACATGTAGAACTATAAATTTAGAGCAAAATTTCTATATGGATGTCGTTTTTTTTGCAAAATTTTACAACTGAAAGTGAAAAATGTCATTTTTTTGCAAAAAAATCGTTAAATTTCGATTAATAACAAAAAAAGTAAAAATGTCAGCAGCAATGAAATACCACCAAATGAAAGCTCTATTAGTGAGAAGAAAAGGAGGTAAAATTCATTTGGGTGGTAAGTTGCATGACCGAGCAATAAACGGTGAAAGTAGTGTAGGTCAGAAGTGTAAAAAGTGGCCTGGTCTTTCAGGGTGTTTAAGCACTGGGGGCTGAGGTGGTTAAAGAAGTCCTTTGCTTCTGCACCAGTTCTGGTTCACCCCGATGTCTCCCGCCAATTCTTTCTAGAAGTGGACACCTCCTCCATAGGAGCTGGTGCTGTTCTTCTACAGAGAGGTTCCAAGGGCAAGATGTTTACCTGTGGTTTCTCCCCCAAACTCTTCTCACCGGCTGAGAGGAATTACTGTATAGGAGACAGAGAAATTCTAGCCATAAAACTTGGAGGAGCGGCGTTATCTGTTGGAGGGGGCCCAGCATCCGGTGATAATATTCACAGATCACAAGAACCTCACATATCTGCAGACAGACCAGCATCTGAACCCTCGCCAAGCCAGATGGGCTCTCTTATTCTCTCGTTTTAATTTCGAGTTGCACTTTTGCCCGGCTGAGAAAAACATCAAGGCGGATGATCTGTCTAGGTCATTTGACTTCGCAGACCAGCAGGAGGAGTCCCAATTCATTGTAGATCCTGCTCGCTTCATCACAGTGGCTCCTGTCCAGGTAAGAGACATTCGTCCCGGGAGAACATTTGTGCCATCTGCCAAAAGAAAACTTATCCTAGCCTGGGGCCACAACTCCAAACTAGCCAGTCACCCAGTTATTTGCAAGAACACAAAACTGGTATCTAGCCACTACTGGTGGCCAACATTTTCCAAGGATGTGTGTGATTATATCTCTGACTGCACAGTTTGTGCTCAAAATAAAATCTCCAGGAGAAAACATTCATCTGTTGTTACCATTACCTGTTCCTGATTAGTGATGGGCGATCATCGGATGGGACGGTTCGCGGCGGGCCCCATTCACTTTAATGGCAGGCGAACCTGAAATCCTTCAGGTCATATTTGCAGCCACAAAATACTTACTACAAGTGCACAAATCGTCCCAAAACATGGACAGTGACATACCAGAGGGGGATCAATGGCCAAAAATTCCCACAAAAAATATGTATTTTAACCTCGTATCGGTACGTCATGTTGTCCTGGTAATTAAGGACACATGACGTACCGGTACGTCATGTATGGTTCCGATCACCGGCGGGCGGTGATCGGAACCCGGTGCCTGCTCAAATCATTGAGCAGGCACCATGGCTAGATGCGTCGGAGGTCCTGTGACCCCCCCCCCATGTCGGCGATCGCAGCAAACCGCAGGTCAATTCAGACCTGTGGTTTCAGAAGTTTCCGATCCGCCCGCCCCCTCTCTCAGGATGGCCGAGCGGTTTGTAGAGTGTCAGCACATTGCTGACACTCTGCTCGAAACGGCTGACATCTGTGCTGGCACAGATGCCATGCGTTTAACCCTTTCCATGCCGCGGTCCGTAGGGACCGCTTTATGGAAAAGGTTAAGAGGGAGGGAGCTCCCTCCCTCTCCCATCGAGGGCTGCTGTGCCTTTTCAGCCCCCGATGGGAGAGGGAGGGGGCCCCCCTCCCTCCCCTTCACCACTTGCTCTGCTGTGGCAGCGAGTGATGGGTACCATGACAACCGGACGCCTTCACAGGCGTCCGGCTGTCCATGGTACTGATCAGAGGCTGTCCATGGTGCTGATTAGACTTCTGCTAAAGGCAGAAGTCTAATCAGACTTTGTAAAGTAAAAATACAGTACAGTACACTATATAGTGTACTGTACTGTATTATACAGACATCAGACCCACTGGATCTTTAAGAACCAAGTGGGTCTGGGTCAAAAAAATAATTAAAAAAAGTGAAAAAAAGTAAAAATCAAAAAACACATTTATCACTGATTTAAAAAAAAAACTAAATAAAATTCCCTACACATGTTTGATATCACCGCATCCGTAACGACCTGATCTATAAAATGGTCATGTTACTATACCCGAACGGTGAACGCCATAAAAATAAAAAATAAAAAACTACGATGAAATTTAAATTTTGCCCACCTTACTTCCCAAAAAAGGTAATAAAAGTGATCAAAAAAGTCGTATGTACGCCAAAATAGTACCAATCAAACTGTCACCTCATCCCACAAAAAATAAGACCCTACCTAAGATAATCGCCCAAAAACTGAAAACACTATGGCTCTCAGAATATGGAGACACTAAAACATGATTTTTATTTGTTTTTGTTTCAAAAATGAAATAATTGTGTAAAACTTGCATAAATAAAAAAAGTATACATATTAGGTATCGACGCGTCTGTAATAACCTGATCTATAAAAATATTACATGATCTAACCACTCAGGTGAATACCGTAAAAAAAAAAAAAAACGGTTTTAAAAAAGCTATTTTTTGTCACCTTACATCACAAAAAGTGTAATAGCAAGCGATCAAAAAGTCACACGCACCCCAAAATAGTGCCAATAAAACCGTCATCTCATCCCGCAATAATCCTACCCTAGCCAAGATATTTGCCCAAAACCTGAAAAAACTATGGCTCTCAGACTATGGAGACACTAAAACATGATTTTTTTTGTTTTCAAAAATGAAATCATTGTGTAAAACTTACATAAATAAAAAAAATTGTATACATATTAGGTATCGCCGCATCCGTGACAACCTGGTCTATAAAAATATCACATGATCTAACCTGTCAGATGAATGTTGTAAATAACAAAAAATAAAAACGGTGCCAAAACAGCTATTTCTTGTTACTTTGCCTCACAACAAGTGTAATATAGAGCAACCAAAAATCCTATGTACCCTAAACTAGTACCAACAATATTGCCACCCTATCCCATAGTTTCTAAAATGGGGTCACTTTTTTGGAGTTTCTACTCTAGGGGTGCATCAGGGGGGCTTCAAATGGGACATGGTGTCAAAAAAACCAGTCCAGCTAAATCTGCCTTCCAAAAACCATACGGCGCAACTTTCCCTCTATGCCCTACTGTGTGCCCGTACAGTAGTTAATGGCCACATATGGGGTGTTTCTTCAAACTACAGAATCAGGGCAATAAATATAGCATTTTGTTTGGCTGTTAACCCTTGCTTTGTTACTGGAAAAAATTGATTAAAATGGAAAATTTGGCAAAAAATTTTAATTCTCAAATTTTATCTCCATTTGCCAATAACTCTTGTGCAACACCTAAAGGGTTAACAAAGTTTGCAAAATCAGTTTTGAATACCTTGAGGGGTGTAGATTTTTGGGTGGTTTCTATTATGTAAGCCTCACAAAGTGACTTCAGACCTGAACTGGTCCCTAAAAAGTGGGTTTTTGAAAATTTCTGAAAAATTTCAAGATTTTCTTCTAAACTTCTAAGCCTTGTAACATCTTCCAAAAATAAAATATAATTCCCAAATTGATCTAAACATGAAGTAGACATATGGGGAATGTAAAGTAATAACTATTTTTGTAGGTATTACTATGTATTATAGAAGTAGAGAAATTGAAACTTGGAAATTTGCAATTTTTTTAAATTTTTTGGTAAATTTGCTATTTTTTTATAAATAAAAATGAATTTTTTTTACTTCATTTTACCAGCGTCATGAAGTACAATATGTGACAAAAAAAAAACAATCTCAGAATGGCCTGGATAAGTCAAAGTGTTTTAAAGTTATCACCACTTAAAGTGACACTGGTCAGATTTGGAAAAAATGGCCTGGTCCTTAAGGTGAAATAAGGCTGTGTCCCAAAGGGGTTAATCCGGGCCATTTTTATGTGTCTTAAAGGGAAACTTTCAAAAATGTGCCCTGCTGGAGCCTAGGAAAATGTTATTTTAGGCCACGGGAGTACAGGCCCCAAAAATTTGGCATTCACCTGACATAAAAGAACAAGTGATTATGTGGCTGGAGGTATATTAGACGGTCACTGGATAACAATTTTACTGTAGGCCAGTGGACTACAGGCCCAAAATATTATTTATTTACCGTACAGAAAAGAACAATTGATAATGTGGCTGGAGGTAGATTAGGTGGTCACCATATAACAATTTTACTGTTGGCCAGTTAGATTACAGGCCCCAAAAATTATGCATTCACCGTGCATAAAAGATCAAGTGATTATGTGACTGGGGGTATATTAGACGGTCGATGGGTATACATTTTTCTGCAGGCCAGTGAACTACAGGCCCCAAAAATTATTCATTCACCATACAGAAAAGAACAAGCGATTATGTGCTGGAGGTATATTAGACAGTCAATAGATATCATTTTTACTGCAGGCCAGTGGACTACAGGCCCCAAAAATTATTCATTCACCGGACAGAAAACATCAAGTGATTATGTGGCTCGAGGTATATTAGACAGTCATTGGATATCAATTTTACTGCAGGCCAGTGGAATACAGGCTCCAAAAATTATTCATTCACCATACAGAAAAGAACAAGTGATTATGTGGCTGGAGGTACATTAGGCGGTCACCGTATAACAATTTTACTGTTGGCCAGTTAGATTACAGGCCCCAAAAATTATGCATTCACCGTACAGAAAAGATTGAGTCTTTATGTGGCTGGAGGTATATTAGACGGTCATTGGATATCAATTTTACTGCTGGTCAGTACAAATATATGTCAAATACATATGTTTAAAATAACTAAAAATATAAAATTGGATTGAAAACATGGCTAACAAAATCCCCCCCTATTGAAAAAGCCCCCAATGGTAATAGGTGAAATTCAATTAAACGTGGTAGTGACAGGTGTTGAATTCCTCCGAGATCCATGCCTCATTCATTTTTAGAAATGTGAGGTAGGCCACACTGTCGTGAACTAGGCGAGTGTGCTTATCGGTCATGATCCCCCCTGCTGCGCTGAACGTCCTTTCGGACAGGACACTGGACGAGGGGCAAGCCAAGAGTTCCATGGCAAATTGTGCAAGGTCTGGCCTCAGGTCAAGCCTGCAAACCCAGTAGTCAAGGGGTTCCTGTCTTCTCAGAGCGTCCACATCAGCCATTAACCCGATGAAGTCGGACAACTGTCGATCTAGGAGTTCCCTGAGGCTGGATCCGGAGGGCGGCTGTCGATGGGTTGGCTGCAAGAATGATATCATATCCGAAGTGACCAACACGTCTTCAAATCACCCTCTTCTTGCATGCGCTGTAGGATTGGTACCCGCAACTGTTTCTCTGTGGGTGGAAATTCCTCTGCCAGCACCCGCAACAGCAGAATGCAGCATCTCTCGAAGCAAGGCCTGGAAATGCTGCATTCTGACATCACTCTGTGATTCTGGTAACTTGTCCGCCATTTTGTGTTTGTGCCGGGGGTCTAAGTACGTTGCCACCCAGTACTGGTTCTTGACCTTTATGCTTTTTTATGCAGGGGTCCCTCTGCAAACACTGAAGCATGAAGGCCCCCATTTTCACTAAATTGGAAACGGTGGAGCGGCCTGGCTCCTGCTCATCACCCAGGAGAATGTCATCCTTGGTCTCCTCCCCCCATCCACGGACAACACCAGGGATTCCAGAAAAGTTTAAAGCCTGCTCTTCTTGCTCCTCTTCCTCCTCCTCCCCCAGGCACTATCCTCCTATGACTTGTCTCAGATGGAGTAGCCCCCCTGGGAATTCATTAAGCATTGTGACTTACTCATCATCCAGCTCCTGCTCCTCGACGGCTTTATTCAATGACACGACGCAATAAACACTTCAGATAGAAGGCGTAAGGTACGATGTCACTGATGGCACCCTGGCTGCAACTGACCAGTGTGGTGTCTCATCAAATGGCCACAGAAGTTTGCTTGTGTCGCGCATGAGCAGCCACTGGCGCGGTGAAAAAAAAACAATCTCCGCAGAACCTGTCCTGCCGCAGAGTTCGTACTGGTAGTCGTTAATGGCGTGTTTATGCTGGAGCAGGCTTTCAAGCATATACAAGTGGGAGTTCCAGCACGTCAGGCAGTCACAAATAAGACGTCTGACGGGCAGCTTGTGTCGCCGCTGAAAGTCAGCAGGACGAGCCATGGCCGTGTAAGATCTTCTAAAATGGCCAGAGATTTTCCTGGCCTGCCGCAAGACGTCCTGGAGCCCTGGCAAAGAAACGCTGCACGACTAAGTTCAGGACGTGTGCCATGCATGGCACGTTTCATTTTGCCCTGCTTCAGCGCGCTCAGCAGATTGGCACCGTTGTCGCACACCCCTTTACCAACTGTCAAATGGAGTGGGGTTAGCCACTGATTGGCCTGTGACCGCAGAGCTGAAAGGAGTGCAGGACCGGTGTGGCTCTTGGCTTCCAGGCACAACAGCCGCAGCACAGAATGGCAACGTCTCACCTGGCACGTCATATAGGTTCCTTGGGAGCTGGGGGGTGCAGCGGAAGAGGCGGTAGAAGTGGAAAAGGAGGAGTCAGCTGAGGAGGAGACGCAGGATGGAGTAGGAGGAGGAGAAGAAGAGGCAGGCCTGCATGCAATCCGTCGCAGCAACACCAAATGCACACGGGTGCCACGGGTTGCATTCTTGACAGCCGTCAGAGGTTCACCCAGTGGGCAGTAAAAGTTATGTGCCTTTCCTGCCCCTGTTCGCTATACCACGTGTCTGTGGTCATATGTATCTTGGCACTGACACTGTGTGCTAGAGATACATTCACTTGCATGTCCATATAGCTCTGGGATTCCCTTCTGGGAGAAATATTTCCTTCCAGGGACCTTCCAATGTGGTGTGCCAATGGGCACAAATTTTCTAAAGTCCACCAGTTTATATGGCAGTAGTTGGCGGGCTAGCAGTCCCGACAAGCCGGCGGTCGGCCGTTGGGCAAGAGGCTTATACAGCATTATCAACTTTTCATCTTCGAATATTTGGGACACGGAAGCCTGCCTTTTGACAGATGAACGTGATGACGGCATGGTGGAAGGTGGAGGACAAATGAGAGGAAATGGGGTTCTGATGGTGTTGCTCCCACTGGGCTCGGTGATGGGAGGCCAGGTGCCTTCTTAAGGCAGTCATCCCTAGGTGAGTGTTGGGCTTACCGCGACTTATGCTTTGACAGCACAGGCTGCAGATGGCAACACTATTGTCAGCAGCTGACACGTTAAAAAAAGCCCACACTGAGGAGCCATGTGCCGACGTCCTGGGAGCACCAGATGTGAACGTGCATAGTGGATGGCTCGCTCCAGATACATTTGCAGTCTGCTCTTTGCCTCCTGTGCACTGCTAGTTCTGCATGCTTCTCCTCCTTCTCCTCCCTATCTGCTGCTCCATCTCTCCTTCTGAACTCCCCTCCTCTTCCTCTCTTGTGGGCACCCACATGACGTATATCAACACATCATCATCATCTTCACCACCACTGACATTAGAGATCTCAGAGTAGGCAGCAACAGCGGGGACCACCCTCCTTGGGCTGATCTGGGTACTGTCTTCAGAACGCTGGGTGGCGGCCGTTGCTACCTCCTCTTCCTCATCCGATGCCAAGAATGGCTGCGCATCGGTAAGGTCTGGGAATGGATGGGAAAATAATTCCTCTGACTCGAGTGTAGGGGCTATGGTGATGGTGGTGTCTTTGGGGTTACACACAGCAGAGAGTGTGCTGATACAGAGGATGAAGAGGGTGCAGAAGCGGAAGGCTGAGTGAGCCAGTCAACCAACTCTGGTGTGTTCTTTGACGTAATCGCACGCACCTTCTCCAACTTCCCACTTAGGCTCCGGCCTGGTGCTCCTTCCCGACCTCTACCACCCCTGTGGAATGCCCTGCCTCTTCCTCTGCCTGTCATTTTCAAAATGACCATGTGACAAAGTCCCTATAAAAGAGCAGTATTTGTGGAAGCAGGTATATCAAACCCCTTAATCAGTTTTTTTTGGGGCTACAGGTATATCACACCAGTTGCAATTAGTTGTTCCAATAGCATTTGTCCCTCTGTATAGCTGCAGTATCTCAGCAGAACCGCACACAACTGCTGCACAATACAAATGCACTATATAGAAAGCATATTATAGGTATATCACACCCCTTCCTTATTCAGTTTTTTGGGGGGGCAACTGGTATATCACACCAGTTGCAATTAGTTGTTCCAATAGCGTTTGTCCCTCTGCATAGCTGCGGTATCTCTGCAGAACCGCACACAACTGCTGCAAAATACAAATGCACTATATTGAAATTATATTATAGGTAAATCACACCCCTGCCGCAATTAGTTTTTTTGGGGGGCAACTTTTATATCACACCAGTTGCAATTAGTTGTTCCAATAGCGTTTGTCCCTCTGTATAGCTGCGGTATCTCTGCAGAACCGCACACAACTGCTGCACAATACAAATGCACTATATAGAAAGCATATTATAGGTATATCACACCCCTTCCTTAATCAGTTTTTTGGGGGGGCAACTGGTATATCACACCAGTTGCAATTAGTTGTTCCAATAGCGTTTGTCCCTCTGCATAGCTGCGGTATCTCTGCAGAACCGCACACAACTGCTGCAAAATACAAATGCACTATATTGAAATTATATTATAGGTAAATCACACCCCTGCCGCAATTAGTTTTTTTGGGGGGCAACTTTTATATCACACCAGTTGCAAATAGTTTTTCCAATAGCGTTTGTCCCTCTGTATAGCTGCGGTATCTCTGCAGAACCGCACACAACTGCTGCACAATACAAATGCACTATATAGTGTCATGACCCGGGTTGTATTCGAACCGGGATCTTCCTGGTCTCTTAAACCATAGCCTTACCTGTTGTGCTACAGAAGAAATCTAGACTTTGGGAATGTCCTTACCGTGTTCAACACTACATCATACTCTCTAGCTCCACCTGCTGCCAGCTGTGGACAATTCTCAATCTGGACAGCCTTTAAATAGGAAGTGAGGTCATCACTCAGTGCCCGTTTATTTGGATTTCTTCCCTGGGTGTTTTGACTTCTGTGATCTTCCTTGTATTGAACTCCTGCCTGATATCCCGACTATTCTACAGCCTGCTGATTTTGTACCTTGCCGCCAGATCGTGAATGACCTTAGCCTGCCTGACTCTTCTCCGGATTTTGATTGTGAACTATTTGCCTGACGACGCTTTGCCTGGATCTCAAGCACACTACTTCCACTTCGGACACTACCTTTTACAGGTACCTTACATAATAAACGGGCCACAATGGCAGTGGACCCTGCTGAGATTGTAAAGGCGATTACACGTCAGGGACAATTGATCGGAGCTCATGAACAGCATCTTTCTTCCCTGGACGCCAAGTTAGATGAACTTTGCACCATGCTCAAATCTTGTTTGCCTGGTTCCTCTGCAACGGTGCCGACTCCGGATCCTATTCCTGCTACGGTCCAACCCGCCTCTTCTCTACCACCAAAACTTCCCTTGCCTGACAAGTTTGGTGGTGATACTGAGGACTGCAGAGGCTTTTTAAATGTTTGCCGTTTGCATTTCCGCAACAACCCTGCAACTTTTTGCACTTCGTCTGCCAAAGTGACTTTTGTAATTTCCTTGTTAAAGGGGAAAGCCCTGGCCTGGGTCTCTCCTTATTTGGAACGCAACGATCCAGTACTCCAAGATGCTGAAAAATTTCTGGCCTCTCTCCAGACTGTATTTGACAAGCCAGGTAGAGTTTCTGCAGCTGAGTACTCCCTCTTGGACATACAACAAGACACCAGATCTGTGGCACAGTATGCTATTGAGTTCCGTACCCTTGCTGCTGAAACAAATTGGGACTCAAGGGCATTACGTGCAGCTTTCCGAAAAGGTCTTACGGATCGCATCAAGGACGAATTAGTCTATAAGGATCTCCCAGAAGACCTTGAGAAATTCATAGAGCTGTGTGTTCGTCTGGATGTCCGGTACCATGAAAGGTGCCAAGAGAGACTTAGAACCCGCAAGTTTCCTAGGCCAGTTTACCGTTTGGCCCCTAACTTCCAAGCACCACCTCAGCCAGAACCTGAAACCTCTGTTGAACCCCAGACACCTGTGGAACCCATGGAGGTGAGCCGTCTCCACCTAACTGAGTCCGAGAAACAAAGGAGGCGTTCATTGGGCCTATGCCTGTACTGCGGACTTAAAGGACATTTAGTATCTGTCTGCCCCTCTCGTCCAGTAAAAGGCAGGGTCTAACCAGTGTTGGAGGAGCTGGCTTAGACCTTACAGGTAGATCCTCCAAGACCAAGATTACTGTTCCGGCTACTATCCATTTATCTTCTAAGCTTGTTTTCTGTGAGGCTTTTGTGGATTCCGGAGCTGCGGGTATATTCTTGGACTACACTTTTGCAAGAAAGAACAACATCCCGTTTGTTCCTAAGTCTAGACCCCTGAACATTACCACCCTGAATGGACAGCCCTTGGGAGATGGTATTGTGAAATTCGAGACTACGACAATCACCCTGCAGGTAGGCCTCCTCCACAAAGAGGAAGTCGTCTTGTCTTATTGATTCTCCGCTTCTGCCTATCATCCTTGGTTACCCATGGTTACAACTTCACAACCCCTCTTTTGATTGGGAGAATGGAGAACTAACCTCCTGGGGATCGTCCTGTCGTCTTCGCTGTTTGTCTCAACCCAAAAGACTTTCTGCTTGCATGTTGGCTCCTGTGACTATCCCACCTACCTTGCCTCGTGAATACCATGACTTTGCAGACGTATTTTGCAAACAAAAGGCAGAGGTGTTACCCCCACATCGTCCTTTTGATTGTACAATTAAATTGATTCCCGGAGCACCTCTTCCCAAAGGAAAGACCTACCCCCTGTCTCTGCCCGAACAAAACTCTATGGAGGAATACGTAAGAGACAACTTGGAAAGAGGTTTTATCCGACCCTCTTCTTCTCCAGTAGGAGCAGGTTTCTTCTTCGTTGAAAAGAAAGATGGGGGCCTTCGACCATGCATAGACTATCGGGGGTTAAATCAAATCACCGTAAAGGACTCCTACCCTTTGCCACTCATTCTTGAACTATTTGATCTACTTAAGGGGGCTGTTATATTCTCCAAGCTAGACCTACGAGGGGCTTATAACCTGATTCGAATTAATGAGGGGGACGAGTGGAAGACAGCATTCAACACTCGTAATGGACACTTTGAATATTTGGTCATGCCATTTGGCTTGTGTAACGCACCGGCTGTCTTTCAACGTTTCATGAATGAAATTTTTCATGATTTCAGCAACCGTTTTGTGATCATCTACTTGGACGACATTTTAATCTTTTCCAAGACTCTTCCCGAGCACATCTCGCATGTGAAACAGGTATTACAACGGCTTAGAGAAAACCGTCTTTATGCAAAAATCGAGAAATGCAGTTTCCATCAAAGCTGTATTCCTTTCCTTGGGTACATCATAAGTGCTGACGGTTTCCAAATGGACCCTCAAAAACTTTCCGCTGTCTTGCAATGGCCCCAACCGACCACTTTAAGAGGACTCCAAAGCTTTTTAGGATTTGCAAATTACTACAGACGCTTCATTAAGAGTTTTGCCTCCATTGCGGCACCCCTTACTGCCATGACTAAGAAGGGTACAAATTGCAAGGCGTGGTCTTCAGAAGCAAAATCAGCTTTCCAGCGATTAAAGGACATGTTCAGTAAAGCTCCAATCCTTCAGCATCCAAATCCTGACCTCCAGTACATTGTTGAGGTTGATGCCTCTGAGGTTGGAGCAGGTGCCGTACTCTCCCAGAGACAGCCAAAGTCTGGTAGAATCCATCCAGTAGCTTTTTTCTCTAGAAAGTTTTCTCCGGCAGAGATGAATTATGATGTTGGGAATCAAGAACTACTAGCCATCAAATTGGCATTGTCTGAATGGCGACATCTTCTGGAAGGGGCTTCCAAACCTTTTATTATCCTCACTGACCATAAAAACCTACTGTATCTTCAGACTGCTAGACGTCTGAACTCACGTCAGGCTCGATGGGCTCTGTTTTTCTCCCGTTTTAATTTTGTCCTTTCTTACGTTCCAGGGCATAGAAACAAAAAAGCCGATGCTCTTTCCAGACAGTTCGCTTCCTCTGAAGAAGATCAACCAGCCGAGCAGTATATAATCCCACCTCACAAAATTGTCGCACAGATCTCTACGGCCCTTTCCCAACAGCTACAAGAAGCCCAGAATCGTGTTCCCCAGGGCTTGAAGATACCACCAGGTCGCCTGTACGTAGCCCCTAGTCTCAGAAAACCTATACTCCTCTGGGCACATGATGGCGTGTTATCCGGTCATCCTGGTGTCACCATCACTCTTAAGACCTTGCAGCGTCATGTCTGGTGGCCTCGTATGAAAAAGGATGTTACTGACTAAGTGGCTGCCTGCCCAACTTGTGCTGCTAATAAAGTACCCCGCACATTACCTGCTGGACTGTTACATCCACTTCCGGCACCTCGCCAGCCTTGGACCCATTTGACCATGGACTTCATTGTAGACTTACCCAAGTCCGAGGGCATGACTGCTATATGGGTCACAGTGGATCGCTTTTCCAAAATGGCTCATTTTGTGTCGATTCCGGGATTACCTACAGCGAAAGCACTGTCCACTCTTTTCCTTTCCCATATTGTAAGACATCATGGCATACCTACCAATGTCATCTCAGACCGCGGATCCCAGTTCGTTTCCCGATTCTGGAGAGCGTTCTGCAAGAAACTGGGAGTAACGCTCTCACTCTCTACCTCACATCACCCTCAAACTGATGGTCAAACCGAACGTATGAACCAGACCCTAGAAACCTACCTTCGACATTATGTCAATGCCTTACACTCCAACTGGTCTGAGTATTTGCCTTTAGCTGAGTTCGCCCTAAATTCCCGTTGGCACAGTGCTCTTCATACCACACCATTCTACGCAGCCCTAGGCTATCACCCTCAGACTTTTCCCCTACTTCAGCCTTCTTCTGGTGTACCAGCAGCAGATCAGCGGGTGAAAAATATTCTACTACATTGGAAGAAGATTTGTTTATTACTACGGAAGTCAGCAGGCAAGTACAGGCTTTTTTCCAACAGACGAAGACGTCATATACCTCCATATGTGGTGGGGGACAGAGTTTGGCTATCAACCAAGTATGTGAGACTGAAACAACCTTCTACCAAATTGGGCCCTCGATTCATTGGCCCTTACAGGATCATTGCTCGAGTTGGACCAGTTTCCTATCGCTTAAGATTACCTTCTTCTCTCCGGATACATCCCGTGTTCCACGTTTCACTCCTCAAAAAAGCTATTTTCAACCGCTACTCCAGATCACAACAGCTACCTCCTCCTGTTCTTGTTGATGGACAAAACGAGTTTGAAGTCTCCAAGATTCTTGATTCCAGAAGACAGGGCCGTGGCCTTCAGTATCTGGTTCATTGGAAGGGTTATCCTGTCACAGACCGCTCCTGGGTTCCAGCCAAAGATCTGCATGCCCCTTCTCTTATACGAGACTTCCATACCTCGTTTCCCACTAAGCCCCCGGAGGGGTCCATTGGGGAGGGGGCCCTGTCATGACCCGGGTTGTATTCGAACCAGGATCTTCCTGGTCTCTTAAACCATAGCCTTACCTGTTGTGCTACAGAAGAAATCTAGACTTTGGGAATGTCCTTACCGTGTTCAACACTACATCATACTCTCTAGCTCCACCTGCTGCCAGCTGTGGACAATTCTCAATCTGGACAGCCTTTAAATAGGAAGTGAGGTCATCACTCAGTGCCCGTTTATTTGGATTTCTTCCCTGGGTGTTTTGACTTCTGTGATCTTCCTTGTATTGAACTCCTGCCTGATATCCCGACTATTCTACAGCCTGCTGATTTTGTACCTTGCCGCCAGATCGTGAATGACCTTAGCCTGCCTGACTCTTCTCCGGATTTTGATTGTGAACTATTTGCCTGACGACGCTTTGCCTGGATCTCAAGCACACTACTTCCACTTCGGACACTACCTTTTACAGGTACCTTACATATAGAAAGCATATTATAGGTATATCACACCCCTTCCTTAATCAGTTTTTTGGGGGGGCAACTGGTATATCACACCAGTTGCAATTAGTTGTTCCAATAGCGTTTGTCCCTCTGCATAGCTGCGGTATCTCTGCAGAACCGCACACAACTGCTGCAAAATACAAATGCACTATATTGAAATTATATTATAGGTAAATCACACCCCTGCCGCAATTAGTTTTTTTGGGGGGCAACTTTTATATCACACCAGTTGCAATTAGTTGTTCCAATAGCGTTTGTCCCTCTGTATAGCTGCGGTATCTCTGCAGAACCGCACACAACTGCTGCACAATACAAATGCACTATATTGAAATTATATTATAGCTATATCACACTACTGCCTCAATCAGTTTTCTTGGGGGGCAACTGATATATCACACCAGTTGCAATTAGTTGTTTCAATAGCGTTTGTCTCTTTGCATAGCTGCGGTATCGCTGCAGAACCGCACAGAACTGCTGCACAATACAAATGCACTATATAGAAATTATATTATAGGTATATCACACCCCTGCCTCAATCAGTTTTTTTGGGGGACAACAGGTATATCACACCAGTTGCAATTAGTTGTTCCAATAGCGTTTGTCCCTCTGTATAGCTGCGGTATCTCAGCAGAACCGTACACAACTGCTGCACAATACAAATGCACTATAATATACTTTCTATGTTAGAAAGTATATTATAAGTATATCACACCCCTCAGTATGTCACACCTATCAATAGCACACTTATACCAGTCCTTAAAAGGACTTTTGTGGCCCTATTAGCTATCATTTGGTGTCCCTAACAGTCTGTCTCTGCTCCACACAGCAACCTCTACCTACTTTAGCAAAAGACTGAATGTAAAATGGCAGCCAGATCGGGTTTATTTATAGGTTATTTGGTGTGTCCATCTGCTGAAACATCTCAATTGGCTGTCCTGTACCACCTGATGGATGTATCATGGGTCAAAGTTCGGCGCAATGCAAAAAAATATGGCGCCGGCGGACATCGCAAGGCCATCTCTATTCCTGATGCTCCATGGCAACACATTGACATGGACTTTATTACAGATCTGCCCTCTTCGGCTGGATGTACCATGATTTGGGGGATCGTTGACCGCTTTTCCAAGATGGCGCACTTCGTTTCTTTGACTGGATTGTCCTCGGCTGTGGAACTTGCTAAACTGTTCGTCAAACATATATTTCCTTTGCATGGTTTACCTGGGCATATTGTTTCTAATCGGCGAATCCAATTTACCTCCAAGCTCTGGAGAGCTCTTTGCCGACTGCTAGAAGTCGACCTAGACTTATCCTCCGGTTATCTCCCCCAAACCAACGGGCAAATTGTCACGGCCTTTGGTGTGCGCTGTGACACTTATGCCACGCTTGCTGTTGCCCGTGGCAACGTGTTGCTGTTTCAGCATGCAGGGGCAGTGTCACGGCCTTTGTGGTGTGTGCCGTGACATGGTTGCCTTGCATGTTGTTGCCTGCGGCAACGTGTAGCTTTTTATGCTGGTGTGTGCACTTCCCCTGTCAGTTGTTTCCTCCTCTCTCTGGTTCTGGAGGGGTTTACCACCTTGTTGGGCGTGGTCAATAGGTGCTTCATCTTACCTGTGGCTAGGGGCCAGGAGTCAGTGGTACTCCAGCCATGGTGTGTGCTGGAGTTATGCTCCTGGTCTGCATGTTCCATCTCCCAGAGTGAGGGCCCAGCATGTGTCGCCTGCTATTTTCTGGCACACATGCTTATGCTCCGGAGGGAGGATGTTTACAGTGCGGTTCTCTGCAACTGAGGTTGCAGTAGGTGTGAACTGTCACATGTGTTTGGTCCCTCGTCCATGTCTCTGGTTCTGTCGCTTGTGTTGTGGTGGCTGGCTGCATTTCTTGTTGAACTAGCTTTGGTGTATGCTGGTTGGGGATGCATGCTGGCAGCGACTTGGTACGAACCGTGTCTGAGGTGGACGCAGCGTTCAGTGCAGTCTCTTCTGGCTGTTTGGTGGCTGGCGCCCTGGTTCCTGTGTGTGGATGCAGGGGCTGACGGCAGTCTTGGAGAGACTTCCTTGCACTGGCGCTGAATCTGCTACTTTTATTTTTTCTTTGGTTCACCCCTGAGACCCCGGAAACCATGATACCCCCTTCCGGAGGCCACGACAGACAAACAGGGGAACATCTAGCATCCATGCCGGACAGAATAATACACCAAACACTGACCAGACACAGAACAACAACAAGACGAACAACCACCCCAGAACATATACCCACACCAAACATAACCACAGGTAAGGTAGGGAAAATGGAAGAGACATAAGTAAGACATCGCTAGAGACATTGATGTCCCACTAGGAGGCCCTCACTCTGGGAGATGGAACATGAAGACCAGGAGCATAACTCCAGCACACACCATGGCTGGAGTACCACTGACTCCTGGCCTCTAGCCACAGGTAAGATGAAGCACTTAGTGACCACGCCCAACAAGGTGGTTAACCCCTCCAGCACCAGACAGAGGAGGAAACAACTGACAGGGGAAGTGCACACACGAGCATAAAAAGCTACACGTTGACGCAGGCAACAACATGCAAGGCAACCATGTCACGGCACACACCACAAAGGCCGTGACACTGCCCCCGCATGCTGAAACAGCAACAAGTTGCCAATGGGCAACAACAAGCGTGGCATAAGTGTCACAGCGCACACCAAAGGCCGTGACACAAATAGAGCAGATCAATCAGATATTGGAGAATTACCTTCGGCATTTTGTGTCAGCTCAACACGACAACTGGGTACAATTGTTACCTTGGGTAGAGTTCTCCTACAATAACCATTCTAGTGAGTCTACGGGGTCATCTTCTTTGTTTGTCGTTTTTGGACAGCATCCTCGTACTCCTCTCCCTGTTTCTATGTCTTCTGGGGTGCAAGCAGCGGATTCCTCTTTTAGGGATTTTTTGAAGATCTGGCAGGATGCCAAGATCTGCATTGATAAAGCAGTGACCCGCATGAAGACGAATGCAGACAGGAAAATAAGAAAACTGCCTCAGTTCTCGCCAGGAGATAAGGTATGGCTCTCCTCCAGAAACATCCGTTTAAGAGTTCCTAGTATAAATTTTTTCCCTAGGTACCCGGGACCCTTCGTAGTTTTGAAGAAGATAAATGAAGTGACCTATAAGTTACGGCTACCTCTCTCTCTTCGTGTTCCCAATGCCTTCCACGTATCCTTGCTCAAACCGGTAGTTCTTAAACACTTCTCAACTGCTCCGTCTATGGCGACTCCGGTGACTGAAGACTCGGAAGAGACATTCTAGATCAAGGACATCTTGGACTTAAGAAACGTGGTAAGAAAAACTACTACCTGGTGGATTGGAAGGGCTTATTTCTGGAAGAGAGGTCTTGGAAGCCAGAGGAGAATATCCATGCTCTGAATCTGATTAAAAGGTTCTTGTCCCATCGTGGATTCAAGAAATGGGGCATTAGGGGGGTGTACTGTAACAGCGGCTGCTGTATGCCGCTGTTCCCCCGCTTATTGCTGTGGTCCCAGGCTCCGCGCTCAGCGATGACCTGTTGCCGGTGCTTCCCGTTTCAATGCTGTGGCCCTGGGCTCTGTTTCTGTAGGTCTTATTGCTTTTGAGGATTCTGCTCCACAGCTTCTACACAGCCCTGGACACAGCATGAGTTCTGCTGGTTTTGTGTTACACTGCTCTAAGGGCGGAGCACATCACTCCCTTGGCTGTGTGGGCTCAGCCCCCTTCCCAGATGCCTCAGTGTCAAGGTCCTTGAGTTTGCTGGTTCCTGATACTCTCGTGTGCTCCTGGTCTATACTTCGTTCCTTGACTCTGCTTATCGTCTAATACCTGCCTGGTTGCTTTGTCTCTCCTGTTGCCGACCCCTATTGCTTGACCTGTACTTGTGCCGCCTCCCCTGACATATTGCCTGTCTGACCACATGTCTGCCTTATCCTTCGGTCCTGCACCGTTGCTACTGGTAACATCTCTGCCCGTCTGACTATGCTTGTACTTCTGTTACATACTCAGGTGCCTCCTGGTCCACCTGGATCAGCTGCCACTGACTCAGGGATTGCTCTGGAGTAGCCCCTGGCAATTACCCTAACGGCTCAAGTCTATCATCACCATCTGAGGCTCTAGTGAAAACCAGGTAGTTGCTTAGACATGCCCCTCCAGAGTATAGCCAGTTAGTGGCACAGTGGGTTCACACTCGCTGATCCGTGACACTGGAAAAATCCTTTAAGGGCTTTGCCATCCTCTTAGACACTAGAGTCCCATGGCGGCTTGTTTTCTGGTGTATTATTTTTTTAATTACATGAACAACAGGGTACTTTTTCCATTCTCTGCTGTTTATCTCTCTGTTCTACAATTGTAAAATCCTCAAGGAGAAGTGATATAAAGCATGAACTATTTTAGTCTTTCCACTCTAGGACTATATAATTTGTACTTGTCCTCCCTGCGGAATAACTTCCATCTTTATTCTGACCTATTAATGAGGTTTTCCTGATCTGTGAAGTGGTATCATGTCCTCCTTTGGAGAGCAGATAATAATTCTCTCAGTTGAGCTTGCATCCCTCTCCATATTTCCAAGTGGTATAATGTTATATAGTGAGTACCTCATTCCTGTCACTTAGAGTAATTACCCCAGTTAGCCAATAGTAGCTACCAGATGGCAGAGGAGAAACTAAAAAGATAACTCCGAGTAAACTTCAATAAATAAATATGCAGGCCATCCTGCATCGTGGATTAAATGACTACTTGTCTGCATGATAATCTAACATACCTGGTTCAGTTTTGATCCACTGACATTTGATTTGCACATTAGAAACTATTCATTTTTCACTCATTGCAGTTTTGAAAGGCCACAAATCAAGTGACTTATTTTAGCTGGAAAGTGACTTTATTCTATTTATCTCTGCAGAGGTTTGTCATGACTGGCACTGATCTGTTGAATGGACAAGGTGCTAAGTAGAATTTTTAAAGGTAGACAGATTACAGTGTTCTATGTTTGACTACAAATGAATAGCCTTCTGGTATTAATTATGTCTTATGGTGCTAAATCCATACAAAAAGTACATTTTTATTACAGAAATTGAGAAAAACCTGAATAAATGTATCGCCAACTGCATATGCTTGTAAACTCTTACTCTAAATTTCTTAAATGGTTATTCCCATCTCTCTCTTTGTTGTTTAATGAGAAGTGAAGATCATGGGTAGGTAGAGTTACAGAAAGCAGGCTTTGCTACACTGTTTCCATAGTTCTTATACTGTAGTTGTGAATGGGAACAACGCAAACAAAGCATCACAGCAAACTGTTTATTCCTGTCACCCCCATCTGGCAACTACTTAGGTTATTCTCATCTTGGCCATGAAACCTGAAATAGAAATACCCATTAAGGTAGACTGTCAATTTCAAGAGTAGATACCTGAAGCATATCCATACCTTCCTTTTGAAAATCTGGTTCCCTAATACTGATAAAGGCTTCTTTTTATTTTTATGCAAATAAGGTTTTTATTTTTCCATGGGCAGTGACCATGCCAGAAGTGCATTGAAAACCATCTTTGACAAAAATAAAAGGTTATTGGATTTTACAAGAACAACATGGTTATGTCTTGAGGCACCTACCCTACATAACAATATACTGTACTTACTTTGAATCTGAGTTTGAAGGTGACAGATTGGCTTTAACCATTGTATTCATTTGGTGACTTAGTGTCCAATCAATTTTTTTCATTATTGCATTCCAAGAGCTATAACTTTTTAATTCTTCCATCACTGTAGCCATACGAGGGCTTGTTTTTTTGCGACAAGTTTTAGTTTTTAATGGAACTATTTTTGGGTGCATATGACATACTGGTTAACTTTTACTAACTCTTGACAGAGGATGGGAAAAACAAAAAACAGCAATGTCGCTCTTCTGTAGTACAGTGTATTATACTTGTTGGTGGGATAATGAAAGACATATTACAAGAAAGTTTAGACTGGCATATTCCTATTCATAATTATAGTCATGGGTGCACATCCATAAGGCAAACATAATAAATAAAAAAATAATGGCTGTACACACATATAAGCAGTAAAGCTGAGAAATGGGGATCATTCTAAATTCAAGTGGTACTATAGCTACTATTGGAATCAATGGAAGCTCTTAGCGCACATTTTGATCAAACTTGTGTCGGGCCCATCCACCACGCTTCAAGGTGGCTTCCGCGGACGGGTCCCTATCACTAATATACCGCCTCTCTTGGACTTATCCAAGTCCACATTATCAGGGCAGTGAAGGAACCAGCTTCATTTGTACTTTGCTCAGAAGCTCCAGGAAGATGGGCGTGTGCTCAGATAGAGGCGCCACCCTCAGATAAATATTACAAGAAAGTTTCGACTGGCATATTCTTATTCATAATCATAGTCATGGGTGCACATCCATAAGGCAAACATAATAAATAAAAAAATCAATGGCTGTACACACATATAAGCAAAGACATTATTAGGCTGCACCTCTGACACAGCCTGATAGGCCCAACTGCAGGCAGGGCTGGGGTCTTTCATTAGATCTCTGGCTGTAGTGTACAGACATCACCATCATGCAATCTCATTCACCTGAGAAAGGAAGCTCCCTCCCTCTAAACCACTTAAATGTCATGGTTGTTATTGACTGTGGCATCTAAGGGGTTAAGTGGCCTGGATCTGCACTCCTGCTGATCTGGGCAGTTATGCCTCATTCACATGTCAGTGTTTTGGTTAGTGATTTCCATCAGTAATTTAAACTAAAACTAGCTGCGGCTCTAAACAACGAAAGGTGCAGATCTTTCCCTTATACCTCATGTCTGTGGAGGCTCCAATCCTGGTTTTGGCTCACTGATGGAAATCACTGACCAAAACACTAACGTGTGAATGAAGCTTTTAAGAAAAAGCCCAGCTGTCATGTGATAGCCGAGTTCCAGCTCTTTACTGCATGGGAGACCCATGCAGCGCCTACTCCAGAATATAATCTGTTGACAATCATTGTAAAAAAGTGTATAAGTGGTTAATGAATCATATCTAATTAATAATAACACATTGAGAGAGTTTTACTAAGCAGAATGTGACAGAATTCAAACAGACAAACATGACTTATGTGGGTTGTGGGACATTTGGCATCAATCTACCATTATGTATTAACGAGAAAGTGAGCATCAAGCCTCAATCGTCCATTTAAATACATTAAGTTTCCACACAGTCACAATTCATCTATTTTTTTGGGGGGTTCAGTTTAATTAAGATGCATATACTGTATTTGTGATGACTGCAGCAATATCACTGGTCTGGCAGCAATCTACCAGTGTGTATTAAGGTGACATTTATCGTCAAGCCTCAATCGTCCCTTTACGTGTATTGATTTTCCACGCGGTTGGAGTTTAAATTTATTTTCAGATTGTTAAATGTAATTAAACCAGCATATATATGTGAGTAGTACAATACACAAGGTATAGCAGCAATCTATGAGTGTGTATAAACAAGAAATTGAGCATCAAACCTCAATTGTCCGTTTACGTGCATTCAGTTTCCACATGGTGACAACTGAAATATTTTTTGGTGTGGGGGGTTCAATTTAATTCAGCTGCATATATAAATATGATTGCAGTAGCATTTCACAAGGTGTAGCAGCAATCTACCTGTGTGTATTAACGACAAATTGAGCCTCAAGCCTTAATCATCTGTTTATCTATATTCAGTTTCCACACAGTTGGAACTTAAAATTATTTTAGGATTGTTAAATTTAATTAAACAAGCATATATACACTACTCACAAAATGTTAGGGATATTTGACTTGGGGTTGAAATTTTAGGATGAACCTAAAATAGACTCTAACCTTTACAGGTGAAAACTTTTGAATGCACATGTCCAACTGTTCAATGTATTAGTATTTTTTGCACAATTTGCTGTTCTTTAAAGGGAACCTGTCACCGGGATTTTGTGTATAGAGCTGAGGACATGGGTTGCTAGATCCCCGCTAGCACATCCGCAATACCCAGTCCCCATAGCTCTGTGTGCTTTTATTGTGTAAAAAAAAAAACGATTTTATACATATGCAAATTAACCTGAGATGAGTCCTGTACGTGAGATGAGTCAATGGACAGGACTCATCTTAGGTTAATTTGCATATGTATCAAATCGTTTTTTTTTTTACACAATAAAAGCACAGAGAGCTATGGGGACTGGGTATTGCGGATGTGGTAGCGGCCATCTAGCAACCCATGTCCTCAGCTCTATACATAAAATCCCGGTGACAGGTTCCCTTTAACAAGGAGCTTAACAACAAAATTCACAACAGGTGTTTGCTCCATGAAACACCCAATAAATTAGCTGGTTCAATTAGAATTGGTAATTAAACTGTCCTCTGCATTATGCTATTCACATTTTGACACCATGAGACCAAGACAACACCTAGAAATTGATCAATAGTACCTCCCCATTGTGAGGCTTTAAGCAGGATGTTCTCAGATGTAGGTGGCCACTGAACTTAAAGTGTCACAGAGTGTCATCAGCAGGTTGCAATAGAGATACAGAAAGACTGGAAAAGTCACAGAAAGGCATAGAAATGGACATTCTTTTGCCACATCCCACACTGATGACCACTTCATTGTGAACAATGCCCTGCGGAACCGGATTATGAATGCCACACAACTCCAGGAACATTTAAGGGAGGTAGAAGGCACCCAAGAGTCAAATCAGACTATTCAAAACCATTTTCATCAGCATTGTCTAAACAACCTGCAAGGGTACCTGACCACAGGTGTCATCGTCTTGCATGGGCCAGGGAGCATCTACGCTGGATAAGGGACCAGTGGTCCTCAATGCTGTTCACTGATGAAAGTCGATTCATTCTGAGATGTTGGAGACATCAAGGAGAGCGCTATGCATCAGCCACTGTTGTCACCAGACCAGCCGTTGGTGGTGGTGGTGTTACAATGTGGACAGGTATGTCTATTCAGTACAGAACTTCGCTAAACTTTGTGAATAACACAGTGACAAGCCCAGGATACTTGCATACCATCAATAATCCAGTCATTGTGCCTCTGTAGGCCTAATTTCATATTCATGGTGACAATGTTCCAGCTCATCGAGGTTGTATAATTAGAGAATGGCTGCTGGAGACTGGGGTTCCTCAAATGGAGTGGCCTGCATGTACTCCAGACCTGTATCCCATTAAAAAGCTTTGGGATCTAGTCATTTGCCGTGGAGAGGCTTGTAACTCTGAACCCCAGAACTTCAATAGCCTGAGAGCAACCTGTCAAGAAGAGTGTGTATTAAGGTGAAATATAGAGTCAAGCCTCAATCGCCCCTTTACGTAAATTCAGTTTCCACACGGTTGGAATTTATATATATATATATATATATACAGTACAGACCAAAAGTTTGGACACAACTTCTCATTCAAAGAGTTTTCTTTATTTTCATGACTATGAAGGCATCAAAACTATGAATTAACACATGTGGAATTATATACATAACAAACAAGTGTGAAACAACTGAAAATATGTCATATTCTAGGTTCTTCAAAGTAGCCACCTTTTGCTTTGATTACTGCTTTGCACACTCTTGGCATTCTCTTGATGAGCTTCAAGAGGTAGTCCCCTGAAATGGTCTTCCAACAGTCTTGAAGGAGTTCCCAGAGATGCTTAGCACTTGTTGGCCCTTTTGCCTTCACTCTGCAGTCCAGCTCACCCCAAACCATCTCGATTGGGTTCAGGTCCGGTGACTGTGGAGGCCAGGTCATCTGGCGCAGCACCCCATCACTCTCCTTCATGGTCAAATAGCCCTAACTTTCAAAGTTTTCCCAATTTTTCGGCTGACTGACTGACCTTCATTTCTTAAAGTAATGATGGCCACTCGTTTTTCTTTACTTAGCTGCTTTTTTCTTGCCATAATACAAATTCTAACAGTCTTTTCAGTAGGACTATCAGCTGTGTATCCACCTGACTTCTCCTCAACACCACTGATGGTCCCAACCCCATTTATAAGGCAAGAAATCCCACTTATTAAACCTGACAGGGCACACCTGTGAAGTGAAAACCATTTCAGGGGACTACCTCTTGAAGCTTATCAAGAGAATGCCAAGAGTGTGCAAGGCAGTAATCAAAGCAAAAGGTGGCTACTTTGAAGAACCTAGAATATGACATATTTTCAGTTGTTTCACACTTGTTTGTTATGATATATAAAACTCTTTGAATGAGAAGGTGTGTCCAAACTTTTGGTCTGTACTGTGTATATATATATATATATATATATATATATATATATATATATTTATTTATGTGATTAGTACAAGACACAATGTATTGCAGTAATCTATCACTGTGTATTGATGAGAAATTGAGCATGAATCCTCAATCATCTGTTTACGTACATTAATTTTCTACACAATTAAAAAAATAATTGGGGGGGGTTCAATTTAATTAAGCTGAATATATCTGTGATTACTGCAGCAATACCCCTGGTGTGGCATCAATCTACCAGTGTGTATTAAGGGGATATTTAGTGTCAAGTAGAGTTGAGCGGACACCTGGATGTTCGGGTTCGACGGGTTCGGCCGAAGTTCACAAAAAAGTTTGAGTTCGGGACCCGAGCTTGACCCGAACTTGACCCCAAACCCGAACCCCTTTGAAGTCAATGGGGACCAAAACTTTTGAGCACTAAAATGGCTGTAAAAATGTCATGGAAAGGGCTAGAGGGCTGCAAATGGCATCAAAATGTGGTTAAGAGTGCAAGTGCTCTTCAAACAAATGTGGATAGGGAAATGAATTTAAATAACATAAAATACGTAAAAATTAATTTTTATTTTTATTTGGACAGGGCCAGAGGATGCACTTATAGAGTTTTTCCAATTTCTGAACACCATTGATTCTGACATTAAATTTACGTTGGAACACTCGCGTGAACAATTACATTTCTTGGACACTGTTGTGACCTTACATGATCGTGTGCTATCGACGGGCTTGTATTCTAAGCCCACCGATTGTAACACATTATTAAGGTACAACAGTGCACACCCTAGGGCCATGGTCAAATCCCTTCCTTTGAGTCAATTCTACCGCGCAAAGCGCATAGTAAGCAATAATGATGAATTATCTGGTACCCTCAAATGCATGACACAGTCCTTTATAGACAGGGACTTTCCTGTAACCTTATTCAAACAACATCTTACTTCTATACAGGATAAAACACGTACCGATCTCCTTACCAAGAGAGACAAAAATAATAGCAAACAAAATAAGAGAATTCCTCTAGTGACTGTATACACAGAAGACAGTACACATATTCGGCGAATTATCCTGAAACACTGGCAGGTCTTGAAAAGTGGACATGGGGGGATTGAAGAGTTTCATCTTCCTCCCCTCATGTCTTACAAAAGAGCTAAGAACCTCAAAGACAGACTAATTCTCACTGACATAGGTACACAAAAAGAGTCGGGCCAAACCTTTCTACGCAGTCCCAAACTGGGAAGTTTTCCATGCTTAAATTGCATTAACTGTCGATACATGCAAAAAGGTAGCTTTTTTCTGCATCCACAGACACAGAAAAAATTCTACATTAAACACTTTTTGACATGTGAATCCTCATTCGTTATATACATCCTCTGGTGCCCATGTCAGTTATTATATATTGGTGAGACTTCATTGGATTTCAAAAGTAGAATCAATCAGCACCGATATACTATCCGTAAAAAACGGATGGACCTTCCAGTCCCAAAACATTTTACTGACATGGACCATAAGGAGAGGGACCTAAAATGCATGCTGGTGGATCATATTCCCACACCACGGAGGGGTGGTAACAGACATGCCCTTCTTAAAAAATGTGAGATGCGATGGATTGCTAAACTTAATACTCTAAGACCACAGGGATTAAATGTGGACTATAGGCCCTGGTTATTGTCCTAGGTGATTGCGCTCACGATTCTGCTCGTCTGCTCTTATGTTGAGTTTTATGTGGTTGTGCCCCTTGTTTATACAACAGGGTGATCTTATATATTGTTTTTATTATCCTCAGGATTATGGTGAACATTGTGCGTACTCACAGTAGGGGTGAGTGATGGAAGGTCTATCCACTGGATTATTATGGGACCTATATATATACATTTTTTCTACTTCTTTTTTAGGACTAAATTTTTCATACGAATATTGATGTGATCATGTTTTGTGCATAGCAAGACACATGATCATGGTTTATGCACAGCATGATATATGATCATTTTTTGTGCATAGCAAGATTTCCGTGCAGATACACAAATAATTGATTTCATTGATACTCTTTGTTTGTTGATTTGCATGCAGGCATATGGTCACACATGATATGGTTATGAGACACTTGGGGTGTCTGGTTGCTATACCCATGTGTTCGGATTCACATATGGATAGGCCGTTTGAGCCATCGCTCTCGGGGAGAGAGGTGACATCTTTTATGGATACACACAGGGGTGCCCCCGGAATCTAGAGGATGATCCCGGGTCTGCCATGTTGGATTTCCAGGAATGGTACCCAACGGACAGGGGGGATAATTCAGGTTGGGACTTTATGATGACCACATAAGTCACATGTACTGAACTCCTCGCTTAGACTAGGGGGCCATCAAATAAACATTATACTAAGCCTAACACAGTAAAAGAGAAGCGGCGGTACTTCCGCTTATTACATATTGCTTCTCTTTATATAACAATGGTACTTCCAGTTATATATAGTCATTCTTATCTCCCTGACCGATCGTTGACTCATTTATGTTGCCGTCCGTGTGGTTCGATGCATTCTGGGGTACGATGAGCCTCTACCAAGTGCAACTGCTAACATGTACTCTGTTACTCTTATGCCTGCATTCACAATCTTATTTTTTGAAGACTTCATATTTTCATATATTTTTGATACTTACTACTTATCCTAGGTATCAAATACATGTCCCATATAATTACATTTGGAAATTGAAACATACAATCATGTTCTCCTATGTGTTTGGAACATTACTGAGCACCTGGATCCCTATGCTGTCTATTCCGATCATGTGATACACTTGAGCACATGACCGGAGGATACACTTGAGCACATGACCGGAGGAGTGATCACATGCTGTGATCACATGCTCGCAGGTCCTTGAACATGCACATCTCAATGAACGGCCGAAATGGGTGATCATGTGACCGGAATCCCCAAGAAGGTCCTTTGACATGCGCATTGGTATGTCTGAGACGCCGGGACCCATGTGCATTGACTCCATCGCACACTCCTGTGATCCAGTTCATCATTCTACTGAGGTACACCTGCACAATCTGGTTATTTGGATGATAGACACCTGAATCAATTATGATTGTTATTAAAGTATTTTTCTTTGTACATTGTATGTCGGATCGGTTATGGGTATTATTTGCACTGTAACACTGCACGTAGTTCTGAAACATGAAATGATTGTATCGATAACACTGTTGGTATTACGATTTTTAATGTATTATCCTAAATGAATGTAATTTACCCATTGATTGTTTAATTATGTCAATGTGTTTAAATATGTACAATGCACTGCCCACTATGTCACTGCTTGAGAAAAATCCCATTGAGAGGATTGAAACGTCGCATGCTTGGTGATTAAAGCTTCTTTTACCTTTTCACTACTTGGATGTGCTGTGGATTTCTTTTATTATATATATATATATATATATATATATATATATATATTTATGTGATTAGTACAAAACACAATGTATTGCAGTAATCTATCACTGTGTATTGATGAGAAATTGAGCATGAATCCTCAATCATCTGTTTACGTACATTAATTTTCTACACAATAAAAAAAAAAATTGGGGGGGTTCAATTTAATTAAGCTGAATATATCTGTGATTACTGCAGCAATACCCCTGGTGTGGCATCAATCTACCAGTGTGTATTAAGGGGATATTTAGTGTCAAGTAGAGTTGAGCGGACACCTGGATGTACGGGTTCGGCCGAAGTTCACAAAAAAGTTTGAGTTCGGGACCCGAACTTTTGAGCACTAAAATGGCTGTAAAAATGTCATGGAAATGGCTAGAGGGCTGCAAATGGCATCAAAATGTGGTTAAGAGTGCAAGTGCTCTTCAAACAAATGTGGATAGGGAAATGAGTTTAAATAACATAAAATACGTAAAAATTTAAAATAATCTTGATCTAGGAGGACGAGGTCCATATGGAGTAGGAGGTTGAGGAGGAGGTGGATGTGGAAGCGGCGGTGAAGGAGGAGGTAGCCTACACTGCTTTTTGGTTTTAATTATTATTTTTTTTTTTTAATTAGGGTACACCCCAAAACATTGGGAAATATAACCTGTGATCCCCTCCAGTCGTGCTAAACACACGTTCAGGCAATACACTGGCTGCAGGGAAGGCCAGCACCTCCAAGGGGTAAAGGGCAAGCTCAGGCCATGTGCCCAATTTGGAGACCCAGAAGTTGAAGGGGGTTGACCCCTGTCAGTCAGTTCGTGTAGGTGTGTGCACGCTTACTGCCCCACCATGTCGCACGTCCCCGTGATGTTCACGATCCAATTTGATATCTGCTCTATCAACTTTCGATGTTCTTTTATGCGTCTACCATGGTGATCACGGGTGGCGGGGAATCAGGGTTCCAGGCCGGAGAGGGAGCCTGAGAAAAGGATACCACATGCAAGGGAGGTGAATGGATGAAATTAAATGTAATCAAGCGGAAATGTGGGACAAAGTATTGAAGCATAAGATTCCAAGCTAAGGAGGGGGTGCGCGGCAATTATCCACTCCCGACTCGGGGAGGTAGTGACGATAAATAACAATACAGGACTCTTAAGATGCCCTGTTATTGGAATGATTAATAAAAAATTATAGGGAATGTCTCTGTGGTATTTTTGATTTGTAAACGTTAGCCAGGAGAGGCCCTGCTGCCGCTTTGTTGACTCTAGCTAACTTCTGCCTGATCGCACGTCCCTGTGACGTCCACCATCCATTTGGATATCTTCTCTATCAACTTTTGATGTTCTTTTCTGAGCCTACCAAATCAGGGTTCCACGCCGGAGAGGGAGCATGAGAAAGAGAGACCACATCCAAGGGAGGATGAATTGTTTAAAATTAAAAATGATAGAGCGGAAATATGGGACAAAGTATTAAAGCGTAAATAAAAACAACTTGCTAAAGTTTAAGCATTGAATGAAAGGATGTGGCGGGCATCAATTAATGAAGAATTTCTTAAATTTTATTCCCTATCAACTATGCAGAGCAAGGATTTCTATCCGGCAAAATTTGAAAAATGTCACCTGACAATGTAACAGACAAATTTTTAAAATTTATGTTCCTGTCACCTATGCAGAGGTGCCCCAGTGACATCCACCATCCATTTGGATATCTTTTTTTGGATCGAGCGGAAATATGGGAAAAGTTATTGAGGCGCAAATGTGGGACAAGTTCCTGAAGCGCAAATGTGAGAAAAATTAGAAAAGTGCAAATGTGGGACAACTTGTTAAAGTTTAAGCATTGAATAAAAGGTGGCGCGCATCAATTTAAGAATTTCTGAAATGTTATTCCCTGTCACCTATGCAGAGCAGGGGTTTATTCACGTCCAAAATTGTAAAATGTCAACCCAAGAATGTAACAGAAAAATTACAGAAATGTATTAACCTGTCTACTAGGTAGGGCAGGGGTCTATGACAGAAAACAATTGTTTATTGTCATCCGAAAATGTAAATGAAAAATTATTGAAATTTATTAAGCTGTCAACTAGGTAAAGGAGGGGTATATTGCAACCAAAAATTTGTGAATTTCAACTGAAAATGTAACAGACAAATATTTTATTTTATTTTTTTATCTGTCTACTAGGTATAGCAGTGGTACATCACACCCTAAAATTGGTGAATTTCACCCGAAAATGTAAGAGACAAATTTTTTTTTGTTTAACCTGTCTACAAGGAATAGCAGTGGTACATCGCACCCAAAAATTGGTGAATTTCACCCGAAAATATAACAGATCAATTTATTTATTTTACTTGTCTACTAGGTATAGCAGAGGTACATCACAACCAAAAATTGGTGAATTTCATCCGAAAATGTAACTGCCAATTTTTTACCTGTCTAGTAGGTATAGCAGTGGAGGTGCTGGTTATTGTGGTGTCCTGACAAAGCTTTTCCACATTTGGGCCATGCTAACCCTGCCTTCTGAGGTGCTGGCGGTGCCCCAGCTGCATTGGCGACCTCTTCCTCAGCCTTCTCCTTGTGCTTCCACTGTGCCTCTGCTGTCAGGTGGGAATGCCACTAGTAGCGCGTCTACCAGCGTGCACTTGTACTCGCACATCTTAGGATCACGCTCCAGTGACGGAATTAAGGATGGTATGTTGTCCTTTTAACGGGGATCCAACAGCGTGGCTACCCAGTAATCAGCACAAGTTAGAATGTGGGCAACTCGGCGGTCGTTGCAGAGACACTGCAGCATGTAATCGCTCATGTGTGCCAGGCTGCCCAGAGGCAATGAAAAGCTGTCCTCTGTGGGAGGTGTATCGTCTGTGTCCTCTATATCCCCCCAGCCACGCACCAGCGATGGCCATGAGCTGGTCTGGGTGCCACCCTGATGTGAACATGGTTCCTCCTCCTCCATCTCCTCCTCCTCCTCATCCTCGTCATCCTCCAGAACTGTGCCCTGGCTGGACAATTGTGTACCTGGCGTTTGTGGGTGCAGAAACCCACCCTCGGAGCCACTTGTGAATGATGCCACATCCTGTGCCATATCCTCTACTATCATGGCCAGCAGCGTTTTTTCAAGGAGGCATAGAAGTGGGATAGTAGCGTTAAGAGAGGTGTTATCGGCACTGGCCATGTTGGTGGAGTACTCGAAACAGCGCAACAAGGAAAACAGGTCTCGCATGGAGGCCCACTCATTGGTGGTGAAGTGGTGCTGTTCCGCCGAGCGACTCACCCGTGCGTGCTGCAGCTGAAACTCCACTATTGCCTGCTGCTCGCACAGTCTGGCCAGCATGTGCAAGGTGGAGTTCCGCCTTGTGGGCACGTCGCATATGAGGCGGTGAGCGGGAAGGCCGAAGTTATGCTGCAGCGCTGACAAGCGAGCAGCAGCAGGGTGAGAACACCGAAAGCGCGCACAGACGGCCTGCACTTTATGCAGCACCTCTGACATATAGGGGTCATTTTTAAGGAATCTCTGCACCACCAAATTCAGCACATGCGCCAGGCAAGGGATGTGCGTAAAACCGGCTAGTCCCAGAGCAGCTTTGAGATTTCGCCCATTATCGCACACCACCAGGCTGGGCTTGAGGATGACTGGCACAAACCATTCATCGGTCTGTTGTTCAAGGCCCGTCCACAGCTCCTGCGCGGTGTGGGGTTTGTCCCCCAAACAGATAAGTTTTAAAACTACCTGGTGTCGTTTACCCCTGGCTGTGTTGAAGTTGGTGGTGAAGGTGTTACGCTGACCAGTTGAGGAGCCGGTAGAGGATGAGGAAGCGGAGTAGAAGGAGGAAGCAACAGAAGGCAAACTGAAGCGCCCTGCAATGCTCGGTGGTGGAAGAACATGCACCAAACTGCTATCCGCCTCAGGCCCAGCCGCCACTGCATTTACCCAGTGTGTGGTATGAAGATATAACGGCCCTGACCGTGCTTACTGGTCCACGTATCCGTAGTGAGGTGCACCTTGCCACAGATGGCGTTGCGCAGTACACACCTGATTTTGTTCCCTACTTGGTTGTGCAGGGAAGGGATGGCTCACCTGGAAAAGTAGTGGTGGCAGGGCACGACGTACTGTGGGACAGCCACCACCATAAGGCCTTTAAAACTATCTGTCTCCACCAGACAGAATGACAGCATTTCAAAGGCCAGAAATTTAGAAATGCTGGCATTCAGGGCTAGGGATCACAGGTGGGTAGGGGGGTACTTCCTCATTGTTTGGGATATGGAGAGCTGAACGCTTCCATGGGACATTGTGGAGATGCTTGATGATCCAGGATGTGGTGTTGATCCATGGGTTGGACCAGTGAGGGATATCTTGAAGACCAGGAAATTAAGTCCAATTATTGGAACATGTTCTTTTTTGTAACTGATTTGTGTTTCATGTACTCTGGTTCTATTGACAGATTTATCATTCAATTTTATCATTTACAATTTTACATTTCATACGGTATATTTCACTTTAATACATATATTAAAGTGAAATATACCATATGAAATGTAAAATTGAATGATAAATCTGTCAATATAACCAGAGTACATGAAACACAAATCAGTTACAAAAAAGAACATGTTCCAATAATTGGACTTAATTTCCTGGTCTTCAAGATATCCCTCACTGGTCCAACCCATGGTTCAACCCATGCTCCAACCCACACATTTGTTAATCAGGGATACTATATAAAAGAGGACATTATACCTCCACTGTTAAACCACTGAGGAAGGGGTCTCTTTACCCCGAAACGCGTTTGGTGATGACAGTGAGGGATTACTAAGAAGAATCATCTACAATTATATATCCACATTTGGATTTAAAGCGACTATGGAATAAATCTTCTACGCTAAAGAAATTTGAAAACCCCGCCTGGAACTACAGCTCACCTGACCGCCCAGCAAACCACGTGGGACGCCACACAAGTCCTGGAAGGTCAGAGCGGTGATACCAAGCGGCACCGCTACAACGAATATCCAGGAGCGTGGGGAACTTCCAATACAGACTCTACTCACAGGTCCTTGCAGCTCACAACAGAGCATTACACTTGAAAATCCCGGTGTACAAGCGGACCGACCACAGGAGCGGTAAAGTATCCTGTATTATCTCAAATCCAATTATTGTTATAATGCGGATATACTGATGACTCTCTAATAATTGTGGAAATTACAACTACAACTGTCTCTCGACTATAGCACTTGGAGCTACTTGATAATAGCTACGGCCAAACAGCCTTTTCGAAGGTGCTAGTGCTATTGAAAAATAGCCCCTCTCAGGGTTTTTAGCACCACTGAACTTCAGGTATATGGTGCTATTGATTTTTGAGCGGTACTTTTAATTGTTTTTATGAGATGTTTTATATGTAATATTGTAGCATATATTTTTAAGCCTATAAAATTTATGTGGATACCTAATTATCGTGTGTTTGCCTAATATTTAGTGACCCCCTACCCAAACTTTACACTTATTCTTATATACCAGCATTTGGGAGTGCTGAGGGGTAGTGCACCATTCCAGAAGTGGTACAGTGAGAGCGCCACCATTTCTTTTCCAATTGAAACATAAGTGGTTGGGCATCAGTGCACTCAATCTCTTTAACTTCTGGGGCAGGGATAGGTGGATGGCCCTGGGAAACCCTGCTAACAGAGTCATAAAAAAGCAGAAGAGACTGCTGCATGACTTGGGACTCAGACTGCTTGGCTGATTTGCAAGGGGGTGAGGTGAAAGACTGATGGACATTGGCTGCAGGTGCCAACTCTGATATTTCAGCAGGAGACTGGGTAGGAGACAATGTGATGGAACTAGAGGCACTGTCAGCAACCCAATCTACTATCGCCTGTACTTGTTCAGGCCTTACTATTCGTAGAGCTGCATTAGGGCCGACCAAATACCGCTGCAGGTTCTGTCGCCTACTCGCACCTGAGGAAGGGGTTTTACTTGTGCTTGTAGCTGGCACAGATAGACCACGTCCTCTCCCTGCAACAGGAGCTCCTCCAGCAGCAACTCGACTTGGGCCACGTCCCTTATTTGATGCTCTCCTCATATTTCTCAAATTTAGGATCTTGCCCTAAATGGGTGTTTTATTAAAGGGCTTCTGTCACCCCCCAGCCCCCAATTTTCAGATTTTGACTTATTATATTTGTTAATGCCTGCAGCCTCAGATCCCGTGCCTGCGCCGTACCGGTCGTCATTCGGCGCAGGCGCTCTGAGAGAAGGACGCTCGCTTGGCCGCTCCTTCCTCAGTGCACCTGCGCCGATGACGTCAGCCCTACACCCGGAAGAGAGGTCGTCCTTCTCTCAGAGCGTGGCTACCAGCAAGTCCGCCCAACTTGCTGGTAGTGAAGAAATTTACATATAATAAAAGTAAGTTTTTTACTGTAATTACTGCACAGCCCGAGGTAAGAGGGGCATATATGGAATCTGCTTACATTAACAAATATAATAAGTAAAAAACTGAAAATTGGAGGTTGGGGGGTGACAGAAGCCCTTTAATAGCAGAATATAACCACAGTATGTAAAGAGTGTATCTCACACGCCCTGATCCAGACTAGGCCGCAATTAAAGATTTGTGCCCAAAATGGCAGTATTACAAATAACTGAATAGAACCACAGCATGTAAAGGCTGTATCACACAATGACATATGCAGCAAAGGCTGCAAAATAAACTTGTTTGCCCAAAACGAGTGTTTGTTTAATAACTGAATATGACAGCAGTATATAACCCTTTAATTTCACACGTGCTGATGCTGCAAGGCCAGAAAAATTGTGTATTTTGCCCAAAAAAGGGTGTTTTATTAATAGAAGAAATAAACCACTGTATCTAAATGGTGTATCTCACACCGACTGATCCAGACTAGGCCGCAATTAAATTTGTTTGCCCAAAATGGCTGTATTTCAAATAATTGAATAGAACCACAGTATGTAAAGGCTGTATCTTACAATGACATATGCAGCAAAGGCTGCAAAATGAACTTTTTTGCCCAAAACGGATGTTTGTTTAACCCCTTAGGGACCCATGACGTACCGGTACGGCATGGTTCCCGAGTCCTCAATGACCCATGATGTACCGGTACGTCATCTATAGTTCCGATCACCGCCGCCCGGCGGGCGGTGATCGGAACACGGTGCCTGATCAAATCGTTAATCAGGCACCTTGGCTAAATGCGTGGGGGGGGGCCCGTGACCGCCGCAAACCGCAGGTCAATTCAGACCTGCGGTTTGCGGCTTTTACCTGCTGCGTCGGCGGTGGTCGGCGGTGCCATCAGGTCCCCATGGGGCTGTGGGGGGGACCCGATGGCATGGAAGGCAACGCGATGCCTTCCAGAGGCATCGCTCTGCCTTCCGGTGAAGAGCCTGTGAGATCCAGCCCCCTCACAGGCCGGAAGCTGTATTACTCATACAGCCAATGCATTCCAATACAGAGGTATTGGAATGCATTGTAAAGGATTAGACCCCCAAAAGTTCAAGTCCGAAAGTGGGACAAAAACAAAGTGAAAAAAAATAAGTTGAAAAAATAAGGTTTTCCCGCAAAAAAATTAAAAGTTTCAAGTAAAAATAAACAAAAACATAATTTTCCCCAAATAAAGTTAAAAAAAATTGGTAAAAAATAGGGAAAAAAAAAAATGTATACATATTAGGTATCGCCGCGTCCGTATCAACCGGCTCTATAAACACATCACATGATCTAACCCCTCAGATGAACACCGTAAAAAATTTAAAATAAAAACTGTGCTAAATAAACCATTTTTTGTCACCTTACATCACAAAAAGTGTAAAAGCAAGCGATCAAAAAGTCACACGCACCCCAAAATAGTGCCAATCAAACCATCATCTCATCCCGCAAAAATCATACTCTACCCAAGGTAATCGCCCAAAAACTGAAAAAATTATGGCTCTCAGACTATGGAAACACTAAAACATGATTTTTTTTTTTACTTCAAAAATGAAATCATTGTGTAAAACTTACATAAATAAAAAAAAAGTATACATATTAGGTATTGCCACATCCGTGACAACCTGGTCTATAAAAATATCACATGATCTAACCTGTCAGATGAATGTTATAAATAACAAAAAATAAATAACGGTGCCAAAACAACTATTTCTTGTTATCTTGCCTCACAAAAAGTGTAATATAGAGCAACCAAAAATCATATGTACCCTAAACTAGTACCAATAATACTGCCACCCTATCCCGTAGTTTCTAAAATGGGGCCACTTTTTTGGAGTTTCTACTCTAGGGGTGCATCAGGGGGGCTTCAAATGGGACATGGTGTCAAAAAAAACAGTCCAGCAAAATCTGCTACCAAAAACCGTATGGCATTCCTTTCCGTGTGCCCGTACACCGGTTTACGACCACATATGGGGTGTTTCTGTAAACTACAGAATCAGGGCCATAAATATTGAGTTTGGTTTAGCTGTTAACCCTTGCTTTGTAACTGAAAAAAAATATATAAAAATTGAAAATCTGCCAAAAAAGTGAAATTTTGAAATTGTATCTCTATTTTCCATTAATTCTTGTGGAACACCTAAAGGGTTAACAAAGTTTGTAAAATCAGTTTTGAATACCTTGAGGGGTGTAGTTTATAGAATGGAGTCGTTTTTGGGTGGTTTCTATTATGTAAGCCTTGCAAAGTGACTTCAGACCTGAACTGGTCCCTAAAAATTGAGTTTTTGAAAATTTCTGAAAAATTTCAAGATTTTCTTCTAAAATTCTAAGTCTTGTAACATCCCCCCCAAAAAAAAATATCATTCCCAAAATGATCCAAACATGAAGTAGACATATGGGGAATGTAAAGTAATAACTATTTTTGGAGGTATTACTATGTATTATAGAAAGTAGAGAAATTGAAACTTGGAAATTTGCAATTTTTTAAAAAAAATTGGTAAATTTTGTATTTTTTTTATAAATAGAAATGATTTTTTTTTACTTCATTTTACCAGTGTCATGAAGTACAATATGTGACGAAAAAACAGTCTCAGAGTGGCCTGGAAAAGTCAAAGCGTTTTAAAGTTATTAGCACTTAAAGTGATACTGGTCAGATTTGCAAAAAATGGCCAAGTTCGTAACGTGAAATAGGGCCGAGTCGTTAAGGGGTTAATAACTGAATATGACAGCAGTATATAACCCTTGAATCTCACACGTGCTGATGCTGCAAGGCCAGAAAAATTTATATTTTGCCCAAAAAACTGTGTTTTATTAATAGAAGAATATAATCACTGTATCTAAATGGTGTATCTCACACCGACTGATCCAGACTAGGCCGCAATTAAATTTGTTTGCCCAAAATGGCTGTATATCAAAAAACTGAATAGAACCACAGTATGTAAAGGCTGTATATCACAATGACATGCAGCAAAGGCTGCAAAATAAAGTTTTTTGCCCAAAACGGGTGTTTGTTTAACCACCTCAGCCCCCAGTGCATAAAAACTTGTGGGGGTAGTTATACTGCCCTGGCATTCTAGGGGCCCAAATGTGTGGTAAGGAGTTTGAAATCAAATTCTGTAAAAAATGACCTGTGAAATCCGAAAGGTGCTCTTTGGAATATGGGCCCCTTTGCCCACCTAGGCTGCAAAAAAGTGTCACACATCTGGTATCTCCGTACTCAGGAGAAGTTGGGGAATGTGTTTTGGGGTGTCATTTTACATATACCCATGCTGGGTGAGAGAAATATCTTGGCAAAAGACAACTTTTCCCATTTTTTTATACAAAGTTGGCATTTGACCAAGATATTTATCTCACCCAGCATGGGTATATGTAAAAAGACACCCCAAAACACATTCCTCAACTTCTCCTGAATACAGAGATACCAGATGTGTGACACTTTTTTGCAGCCTAGGTGGACAAAGGGGCCCATATTCCAAAGAGCACCTTTCGGATTTCACTGGTCATTTTTTACAGAATTTGATTTCAAACTCCTTACCACACATTTGGGCCCCTAGAATGCCAGGGCAGTCTAACTACCCCACAAGTGACCCCATTTTGGAAAGAAGACACCCCAAGGTATTCGCTGATGGGCATAGTGAGTTCATGGAAGTTTTTATTTTTTGTCACAAGTTAGTGGAATATGAGACTTTGTAAGAAAAAACAAAACAAAAACAAAAAAACATCATTTTCCACTAACTTGTGACAAAAAATAAAAAATTCTAGGAACTCGCCATGCCCCTCACGGAATACCTTGGGGTGTCTTCTTTCCAAAATGGGGTCACTTGTGGGGTAGTTATACTGCCCTGGCATTCTAGGGGCCCAAATGTGTGGTAAGTAGGTAAATGACCTGTGAAATCCGAAAGGTGCTCTTTGGAATGTGGGCCCCTTTGCCCACCTAGGCTGCAAAAAAGTGTCACACATGTGGTATCTCCGTATTCAGAAAAAGTTGGGGAATGTGTTTTGGGGTGTCATTTTACATATACCCATGCTGGGTGAGAGAAATATCTTGGCAAAAGACAACTTTTCCCATTTTTTTTATACAAAGTTGGCATTTGACCAAGATATTTATCTCACCCAGCATGGGTATATGTAAAATAACACCCCAAAACACATTCCCCAACTTCTCCTGAATACGGAGATACCACATGTGTGACACTTTTTTGCAGCCTAGGTGGGCAAAGGGGCCCAAATTCCTTTCAGGAGGGCATTTTTAGACATTTGAATACCAGACTTCTTCTCACGCTTTGGGGCCCCTAAAATGCCAGGGCAGTATAAATACCCCACATGTGACCCCATTTTGGAAAGAAGACACCCCAAGGTATTCAATGAGGGGCATGGCGAGTTCATAGAAACAAAAAATTTTAGTCACAAGTTAGCAGAAATAAATTTTTTGGATTTTTTTCTCACAAAGTCTCCCTTTCCGCTAACTTGGGACAAAAATTTCAATCTTTCATGGACTCAATAAGCCCCTCAGCAAATACCTTGGGGTGTCTTCTTTCCAAAATGGGGTCATTTGTGGGGTGTTTGTACTGCCCTGGCATTTGAGGGTCTCCGCAATCATTACATGTATGGCCAGCATTAGGAGTTTCTGCTATTCTCCTTATATTGAGCATACGGGTAATGAGATTTTTTTTTTCCGTTCAGCCTCTGGGCTGAAAGAAAAAAATGAACGGCACAGATTTCTTCATTCGCATCGATCAATGTGGATGAAAAAATCTCTGCCAAAAAAAGAAAAAGGAGGGGAAAGGCGTCTGCCAGGACATAGGAGCTCCGCCCAACATCCATACCCACTTAGCTCGTATGCCCTGGCAAACCAGATTTCTCCATTCACATCAATCGATGTGGATGAATAAATCATTGCCGGGATTTTTTTATTTTTTTATATATACAAAGTGTTTGCCAAAGTATATGAACACCGCCACCTCCTCAGCTCATATGCCTCGGCAAACGTATCTTTTACTGCAGAGGAGAAATCTCATCTTGCAGCGCCGCATACACCGACTTGCGTGTAATCTGACAGCAGCGCAATGCTTCTGTCCGAATGCACATCAGTGCTGCAGCTAGTCGATCGGTTGGTCCACCTGGAAGGTAAAAAAACAAAACAAAAAAGAAAAAACCAGGCTGCAACGCAATAAATTTATTAACTGTTGAACAGAACATAGAAACTTTTTTAACTGAACGTTTAACTTTTTTACTTACCGGTAATTTTTTTTTTGTTTAGTTTTTTTTACCTTTATAGAACAAACCTCTCCTTCCCCATGGGACAATGTGCAAAGCGCAAATCGCCCAAAGATGTGGCGAAGTACGTTATGCACTTTATCCCAGGTGAAAGGAGAGGTTTGCAGCAGCTGTGAGTAAAAGGGCCCTAATAGCCCTGTGTGCCTGTCCTGTGAGATGCAATCCCTATGCTAGGTGTACCTGTGTGTGGTACTTCCGGAAACACTCACCAAAGCATAGGGCAGGGTGGTCAGGACAGTCAGGACAGAAATAGCGGGTGTCACGCCTTATTCCACTCCTGCTACAGACACAACATTTTTTTCGGGGTGGCGGTTGGGTTGAGGTACCAGCAACGACACTGGGGAAATGTCGCTCGTGTAGACGGCTAACTACACTGGTGGATGGGGCCACGGAACCTCCTGGATACAGGAGGTTCTCGATGATCTCTTCCTTGAATTTGAGGAAGGATCCTGTTCTCCCAGCCTTACTGTAGAGAACAAAACTATTATATGCAGCCAATTGAATTAAATATACAGACACCTTCTTATACCAGCGTCTGGTTCTGCGGGAAACTAAATAGGGAGCCAACATCTGGTCATTGAAGTCCACCCCTCCCATGAGCGCATTATAGTCGTGGAATGAGAGGGGCTTTTCAATGACACGGGTTGCCCTTTCAATTTGGATTGTCGTGTCTGCGTGAATGGAGGAGAGCATGTAAACGTCACGCTTGTCTCTCCATTTCACCGCGAGCAGTTCTTCATTACACAAGGCAGCCCTCTCCCCCCTTGCAAGACGGGTGGTTACAAGCTGTTGGGCGAAGCCCACGCGACTAGTTCGCGCGGTACCACAGGCGCAAATCCGTTCTAGAAACAAATGCCTAAAGAGGGCCACACTTGTGTAAAAATTGTCCACATAAAGATGGTACCCCTTGCCGAATAAGGGGGACACCAAGTCCCAGACTGTCTTCCCACTGCTCCCCAGGTAGTCAGGGCAACCGACCGGCTCCAGGGTCTGATCTTTTCCCTCATAGATCCGAAATTTGTGGGTATAGCCTGTGGCCCTTTCACAGAGCTTATACAATTTGACCCCATACCGGGCACGCTTGCTTGGGATGTATTGTTTGAAGCCAAGGCGCCCGGTAAAATGTATTAGGGACTCGTCTACGCAGATGTTTTGCTCAGGGGTATACAAATCTGCAAATTTCTGGTTGAAATGGTCTATGAGGGGCCGAATTTTGTGGAGCCGGTCAAAAGCTGGGTGGCCTCTGGGACGGGAGGTGGTGTTGTCGCTAAAATGCAGAAAACGCAGGATGGTCTCAAATCGTGTCCTGGACATAGCAGCAGAGAACATGGGCATGTGATGAATTGGGTTCGTGGACCAATATGACCGCAATTCATGCTTTTTAGTTAGACCCATGTTGAGGAGAAGGCCCAAAAAAAATTTAAGTTCGGAAACTTGGACTGGTTTCCAACGGAAAGACTGGGCATAAGAGCTTCCCGGGTTGGCGGATATAAATTGTGTGGCATACCGATTTGTTTCTGCCACGACTAAGTCCAAGAGTTCCGCAGTCAAGAACAGCTCAAAAAATCCCAGGGCCGAACCGATTTGAGCCGTCTCAACCCGAACTCCAGACTGGGCGGTGAAAGGGGGAACTACAGGTGCGGCTGAAGTTGGTGACTGCCAATCAGGGTTTGCCAGCACCTCAGGGATTCTAGGGGCTCTACGGGCCTGTCTGCGCGTTGGCTGCGACGGGGTAACTACTGCACGTGCCACCGTACCAGCTTCAACTGCCCTTCTGGTGCTCGCCACGTCACCATGTTGTACGGCAGTGCTGGTACTAGGTCCAGGAAGGGCTGCGCTGCTGGTGTATGCCTCACCACGTGATCCGGCAGCGACAGCCCCACTCTGCTGCTCTTGAAACGGATCCTGCGTAACCTGTGGTCTAGCGACACAGGGCCGGGTACGCCTGGTTCTATCAGGGACCTCCACCTCCTCGTCCGAACTTTGGGTCAGAGAGCCACTGCTTTCCACAGGTTCATATTCTGACCCGCTAGATTCGTCAGATGAGGGTTCCCATTCCTCATCCGACTGGGTCAGAATCCTGTAGGCCTCTTCAGAAGAATACCCCCTGTTTGCCATTTGGACTACTTAATTTAGGGGTATTCCCTGAGACTACCCAAGAAAAAAAGCAAGCCTGTCTTACAAAGGGGAGGCTAGCGAAGTACCGGAGGCCGCTGCGGTTGATAAAAAATATCAAAACTGATTTTTTTATCGCCGCAGTGCGTGTAAAGTGAATGTGCAGTGATCAAAAAACAAAAAAATTTTGGTCACCGCGGTGGGGCGGGCGTGGGTGAACGCACGTGTGGGCGACCGATCAGGCCTGATCGGGCAAACACTGCGTTTTGGGTGGAGGGCGAACTAAAGTGACACTAATACTATTATAGATCTGACCGTGATCAGTTTTGATCACTTACAGATACTATAAAAGTACAAATGCTGATTAGCGATACGCTAAACAGCAAATAAAAGTGACTGCGGTGCGGTGGGCTGGGCGCTAACTGACGCTAACTACCTAACCAAGGGGCCTAAACTATCCCTAAAACCTAACAGCCAATACTAGTGAAAAAAAAAAAGTGACAGTTTACACTGATCACTTTTTGTCTTTCACTAAGTGATTGACAGGTGGCGATCAAGGGGTTAATTCGGGTGATGGGGGTGATGGAGGGTGATCTGGGGCTAAGGTGTAGTGTTGGTAGGTACTCACAGTGAAGTCTGCTCCTCTGCTGGATCCAACCGACGAAAAGGACCAGCAGAGGAGCAGAGAAGCCATATAACAGATCATATTTACTAATATGATCTGTTATCTGGCTTCTGATTTGATTTTTTGAAAATCGCCAGCCTGCCAGCCAATGATCGTTGCTGGCAGGCTGGTGACGAAATACTTCTTTAACTTTTGCCGGCCCGCGATGCGCATGCGCGGGCCGGCAATGCACGAAATCTCGCGTCTCGCGAGAGGACACACCGGCGCGTCCACCCAGAACAACAGGACCGCCGCAAAGACGCAATCCTGCATACGGCGGTCCTGAGGAGGTTAATAACTGAATATGACAGCAGTATATAACCCTTGAATTTCACATGTGCTGATGCTGCAAGGCCAGAAAAATTGTGTATTTTGACCAAAAAAGGGTGTTTTATTAATAGAAGAATATAACCACTGCATGTGTCTCACACTGACTGATCCAGACTAGGCCGCAATTAAATTTGTTTGCCCAAAATGGCTGTATTTCAAATAACTGAATAGAACCACAGTATGTAAAGGCTGTATTTCACACGTACTGATCCAGACTAGGCCGCAATTTAAGTTTTTTGCCCAAACTGTTGGTTGTTTAATAACTGAATATGACAGCGGTATATAACCCTTGAAAAATTGGGTATTTTGGCAAAAAAGTGTGTTTTTAAAAACCCCGAAAATTATGGCTGTATTTCTAGATTAAATTGCACACTGACTAATCCAGATGTTGGATATTGCCAAAAAAGTGTGTTTTTTTACTAGCTCAATATGAAAGCTGTATATAACCCTTGAATTTCACACGTGCTGATGCTGCAAGGGCTGTAAAATTGGGTATTTTGGCAAAAAAGTTTGTTTTTAAAAACCCAGAAAATTATGGCTCTATTTCTAGCTTAAATTGCACACTGAATAATCCTGCAAATGCACCAGATGTTGTATATTGCCAAAAAAGGGTGATAAAAAAAAAAGATTATTATTGCAGTATTTCAAGTTTGGATTTCAATGTCACAAAAGCTCAGATGCAGTGCTGGTGCACTGAGCTTGCATAAAATGGCCGCGGCCGCCCACCTAAATAACAGACGGATAAAAGTAATATTTTTCTGTCACTGGGCTCAGGGCAGGGTAAAAAGATTATGCCCTGCACCCACACAACTAAATGTATGTAGAGTTAGATTCCAGTTCTGAACAAAGATTATCTCCTATTCTCTCCCTGAAATCACCAGCAGCATCCTCTCCCTACACTAGTAACAGCAGAGTGATGTGCTTATATAGAGGCTGGGTCACATGCTGCACTGGCCAATCACAGCCATGCCATTAGTAGGCATGGCTGTGATGGCTTCTAAGGGTACAGAGATAAACGCTTGTTGTTTGGCTGCTCTGCAGCCTTTCAAAAGCGCCAAGAAAGCGCCGAACACCAAACCCAAACTTTTACTGAAATGTTCGGGTTCGGGGTCCAAAAATCCTAAAGTTCGGTACGAACCCGAACTTTACAGTTCGGGTTCGCTCAACCCTAGTGTCAAGCCTCAATGGTCCATTTACGTATATTCATTTTCCAGGCAGTTAGAATTTAAATGTCTTTTGGGATTGTTAAATGTAATTAAACCAGCATTAATATGTGACTACTACAAGACACACGGTATCACAGCAATCTACCTGTGTGTATTAATGAGAAATTTGTTTAAGTATGTGAAGTTTCCACACAGTTGAAATTAAAAATTATTTAGGGATTGTTAAATTTAATTAAACCAGCATATATATGTGATTACTACAAGACACAAGATATAGCAGCAATCTACCAGGTTGTATTAACCCCTTAAGGACCAGGCCATTTTTAGCAAATCTGACTCATGTCACTTTATGTGGTAATAACTTTAACACACTTTTATTTATCGAGGCCATTCTGAGAATGTTTTCTCGTCACATATCGTACTTCATGACAGTTGGAAATTGAGTCAAATTTTTTTATTTATATTTACAAAAAAATACCAAATTTAACCAAAAATTGGGAAAAATTTCCAAATTTCAATTTCTCTACTTTTATAATAGACATTATAAACATTCCTCATATGTATACTTCATGTTTGGATCATTTTGTGAATGCCATTTTATTTTTTGGGGACTTTAGAAGGCTTAGAAGTTTAGAAGCAAATCTTTCAGAAAATTTCCAAAACCCACTTTTTAAGGACCAGTTCAGGTCTGAAGTCACTTTGTGAGGGGCTTACATAATAGAAATTGTGAAGAAAATTGATTATTATTTTCTGGCAGCCCTGATTGTCATTTGATTCCCTTTTTGGCATGTACATCAGTATACATGCAAAATAAGTTCCCACCACCCAGCCATCTGATTGTCAGCTGGCAAGGAAGAAAGCCCCAGGGGTCCAGGCTTCAAGGAGGCCGAAGGTGGAGAATGTCACACCTCAATCAGCCAGTTTGGAGGCAAGCTAAATCCTGCAGGAAAACCCCCCAGCAGGAGGTATCAGCCCTTGCCAGGATCAATGATACCTTCCAGACATGTTGGCACCTACATTTCATAAGGAATTATGAATCGCCCGACCATCGCAGGCGCAAACCGGATACATATTTGTGTCCCGGTGGCCACGATGTACGTGCCCATGGTCTTTGTTTGATGGGGCGATGCCAGGGAAGGAAGATATTCATATCTCCCCACAGAAACCAAAAAACGGTACCATGTATAGACTCTAGTTGTAGCCGGAACCCAGGCAGATCAATTGGGCCTGGGACCATCTTCCTGCAACATTCTGGTCTGGGGCTATGAGCCCTAAGGGGTTTTATGGGTCATTTTCTCCCAGCATCAGAGAAGGAGGGGTGGAACCTACCCATAGGCGGGGAGGGGAGCGTCCGGCTACAGGTCATAAGCCCATGCAAGCCAGAGGGTGGTGTCTTTTCTTAAGGGGGGTCACATCGTGCCAATGTGTTTGGAGAGACCAGGAACCAGCTGACCTCACTGCCCTCACGTGACTGCAGCCAAAGACTATTCCACCCTTATGACCCAAAGGAACTTCCATTTACCCGGTAAATGACTTTTACTCTGCTTAGCTCTGTTGTACCCATATAACCTGTATCTGTAACCTCAGACAACTGTATATATTCTCTGTGTATATTGTGTTATATCTAGTGTGCCCTTACGGCGATTAAATATATAATTTAATCTTATGCTGTCTTGTATCTCGATCATGAATCCCCACGTCCATGTTTTGGCCTAGTTATAAGCTACCGCGGGTTGGTTTCTCACCCTATATAATCCCGTTAGCGAACTGGGTGGCAGATACCCGGGCTGAGACAGTGCTGTTTTCACTGCGGCAGTGAAAAGGCTCTCTCAGCTTGTTGCCTCTCTGTGCCTGCGTGGACAGGAGGTGTATGTGTAAACTTTACCAAGCTGACCTTACCTGCTCCTCTGGAGGGCGTAACGTCACGTTTTTTGTAACCCGTGACCATACCGCTGCTCGTGAGCTCGACGTAGGCGACGTCAAGCAGACACGAGGTGTGGTATTCGTCACAGAAACCACCCAAAAATGACCGCATTTTAGAAACTACACCGCTTAAGGTATTCAAAACTGATTTTACAAACTTTGTTAACCCTTTAGGTGTTCCACAAGAATTAATGGAAAATGGAGATAACATTTCAGAATTTAACTTTTTTGGCAGATTTTCCATTTTAATAATTTTTTTCCACTAACAAAGCAAGGGTTAACAGCCAAACAAAATTTCATATTTATTGCCCTGATTCTGTTGTTTACAGAAACACCCCACATGTGGTTGTAAACTGCTGCACGGGCACATGGCAGGGCACAGAAGGAAAGGAACACCATATGGTTTTTGGAAGGCAGATTTCACTGGGATAATTTTAAGCTGACATGTCACATTTGAAGACCCCCTGATGCACCCCTAGAGTAGAAACTCCCAAAAAATGACCCCATTTTAGAAACTACACCCCTCAAGGTATTCAAAACTGATTTTACAAACATTGTTAAGCCTTTAGGTGTTCCACAAGAATTATTGGAAAATGGAGATGAAATTTCAGAATTTCACTTTTTTGGCAGATTTTTCATTTTAATCCACTTTTTCCAGTAACAAAACAAAGGTTAACAGCCAAACAAAACTCAATATTTATTTCCCTGATTCTTTAGTTTACAGAAACACCCCAAATGTGGTTGTAAATTGCTGTTCGGGCACACGGCATTGCGAGGAAGGAAAGGAAAGCCATATGGTTTTTGGAAGGCAGATTTAACTGGGATAATTTTAAGCTGCTATGTCACATTTGAAGACCCCCTGATGCACCCCTAGAGTAGAAACTACAAAAAAGACCCCCATTTTGGACACCAAGGGATAAGGTAGCAGTTTTGTTGGTACCTATTTAGGGTACATATGATTTTTGGTTGCTCTATATAACACTTTTTGTGAGGCAAGGTAACAAAAAATAGCTGTTTTGGCACCATTTTTATTTTTTGTTATTTACAATGTTCATCTGACATGTTAGATCATGTGGTATTTTTATAGAGCAGGTTGCTACAGACATGACAATACCAAATATGACTACTTTTTTGGTTGTTTGTTTCAGATTTACATAATAAAGCATTTTTGAAAAAAATTATTTTTTTAGAGTCTCCATATTCTAAAAGTCATAGTTTTTTTTTTTTTTTTGGGCGATTGTCTTATGTAGGGGCTCACTTTTTTTTGGAAAGAGATGACGGTTTGATTGGTACTATTTTAGGGTGCATATTACTTTTTGATCGCTTGGTATTACACTTTTTGTGATGTAAGGTGACAAAAAATGGCTTCTTTTACACCGTTTTTATTTTATTTTATTTTTTACATTTAAATCAGTATAAGCATTTTTGAAACAAAAAAAATCATGTTTGAGTTTCTCATAATCTGAGAAACATAGTTTTTTATTTTTTTTTAGGCGCTTGTCTTAGGTAGGACTTCATTTTTTGCTGGATGAGATGTTCACCTGAGGGGTTAGGTGATGTGATATTTTTATAGAGCAGGTCGTTATGGACGTGGCCATACCTAATATATTTACTTTTTTAATTTATTTAAGTTTTACACAATAATATAATTTTTTAAACAAAAGAAATATAATGTTTTATTGTCTACATAGTCTGAGAGCCATAGTTTTTTTTCATTCTTTGGGAGATTGTCTTAGGTAGGGTATCATTTTTGCGGGATGAGATGACGGTTAGATTGGTACTATTTTGGGGTGCGTATGACTTTTTGATCGCTTGCTATTACACTTTTCATGATGTAAGGTGACAAAAAATGGCTTTTTTGACACCATTTTTATTTATTTTATTTTTTAAGTTTAAATCAGTATAAGCATTTGTGAAACAAAAAAAAAAATGTTTTAGTTTCTCATAATCTGAGAAACATAGTTTTGCGGGATGAGGTGACGGTTAGATTGGTACTATTTTGGGGCCATACGCCTTTTTGATCGCTTGGTGTTGCACTTTTAGTGATGTAAGGGGACAAAAAATTGTTTTTTTAGCACAGTTTTTATTTAATTTTTTTTAAGGTGTTCACCTGAGGCGTTAGGTCATGTGATATTTTTATAGAGCCGGTTGATACGGACACGATGATACCTAATATGTCTACTTTTCCCCCCCCCCTATTCTTTACCAATTTTTTTTAACTTTATTTGGGGAAAATGACGTTTTTGTTTATTTTTACTTGAAACTTTTAATTTTTTGGGGGGAAAACTTTATTTTTTTAACTTCTTTTTTCACTTTATTTTTTGTCTCACTATGGGACTTCAACATTTCAGGGTCTGATCCCTGTTTCAATGCAGCACAATACATTTGTATTGTGCTGTATTGAACTGTCAGTGTCTTACACTATGGCATCGGGGCTGCCATAGCAACCATCGTGTTCCCGTCACCGCAGCATAGGGACCCAATGGGGATATACAAACTGCTGCAAACCCCCTGTATGCCGCAGTCAGCGCGACCGTGGAGCGGCATACAGGGGGTTAATCTGCCGACATCAGCCGGGCCACTGCTACTGATCGCGGCAGCGCGATAATGATAGGACGAGAATGCTCGTCCTAGTGCGTTAAGTACCTGCAAGTTAGGATGAGCATTCTCGTCCAAGGCCCTGAACATGTTAACGATAAATTGAGCATCAACCCTCAATCATTAGTTTGTTTAAATATTAAGTTTCCACATGGTCGCAATTTAAATTTCTTTTGGAGGTGTTAAATTTTATTAAGCTGCTTATATACATGATTACATGATTTGGCCGCCATAATTGGGCAAGGCTTATGCACATGCCCCAATAGCCGTTGAACGGCATGACGCTTTGAGCGCAACCCGGGCATGCGAGTTCGGCGAATTTTACACATGATGCCGCCATGAATCTGGTTTGTGTGTCCACCTGTTTATCCCTAATCTACAGTAGACCATATTATGCACTGCACCTGGCACTTAATTATACACAGTCATTCTACATTTTAATAATGAATTTACATTATTGGGAATTATGCTAATTATGAATTTTGTGGTAATCACGAATATAATTTTGATTGTTTAGTGAATCATGGGTCTTTTTAATCATATTTTGAACTATTTTAATACTTTTTTGTCATTTGCTATTGTGTGAGTTTAATTATCAATTATGCACTAATGTTGTGAAATTAATTGCTTAATCACGTATGCTATATATATGATGCATTTGGTCCTTGTCGTTGCTTGAGAAAGGATCTATTGTTGAACTGAAATGTTGCTGTACCACATGGGTGAATAAAAGTTTTTTCACTTTTATTTTGGAGTGCAGCCCATTTTCTTTCCTTATACATGTCACGGCAAGTGGGGATAAAAGGAACACCAAGTAAACAAACAGCGACAGGTAAACAAAGTTAGGGAGGAGGGAATGGTAACCTCCTAACAATCCCTGAGCTTCTCCCTGACTGCTGACAGTATGAGCAAGTCCTGATGGTGAACGAACTCATACACGGGAACCTAAGACTCTGTAGAAAACCCTAACTTAGGGAGAGGGGAATGAAACAGCAGGTACTTTCCACCGTGAAGGGACCAGCGTCTCCCTGAGACCTAGCAGCAAAACATGCACAAAGGAGAAAACAGGAGGACTTAGCATGAGACGAGCGGGAAGTAGAGGATCCACAAACTACCAGTATAGAAATCCAGAAGGAAAATATCAACCGCAAAGTCAGCAGTAAGTGGCGGACTTAAATAGAGTCTCTTAAACAGCTAACGAGCAGAACCTGTGAAAAGATGGTATCCTGCCCACAACAACATACAGGAATGAAACAAAGAAAGACCTTTCAGATAGACTCACGTGCTGCAAGTCTATCCGATCTTCTCAGATATCTCACAGGGCAGGCAGTGACACTACCCCCCCTTCTATGGGTGACCTCCGGGCACCCAGGACCGACCTTATCCGGGTGTGCCCTGTGAAATGCCTTCTGAAGGCGACTATTACTGACATCAGTCGCCGGAACCCACATTCTTTCTTCTGGCCCGTAACACTTCGAATGTACGAGGTACTGAAGGGAAACATGAAGAATATGCGAGTTAATTATTCTGGAGATTTGAAACTCCAGATTACCATCAACCAAGACAGGAGTAGGTGGCAAGGGAGACGGTTCAGCAGGTCCCACATAGTTTTTCAACAAAGACCTGTGAAACACATTATGGATCTTCCAAGCCTGCGGAAGTTCGAGACAAAATGCAACCGGATTAATAATGGCAGAGATCTTGTAAGGACCAATAAATCTTGAGCCGAACTTCCAAGAGGTTACCTTCAACTTAATGTTCATAGTGGACAACCACACCAAATAACCCGCACACAGGTCCGACCAGTCATACGTCTCTTTTCAGCCATACATTTATATATTTCGCTCATTTTTTAAAAAATTGATTTGAATCTTCCGCCAGATAAATGACAATGAGGAAGAGAATCTCTCCTCTTCAGGTATACCATAGGGCTCAGTTCCAGAAAAGGTACCAAACTGAGGATGAAACCCATATGCACCAAAAAATGGTGACTTATCAGGGGAATCCTGTCTACGGTTATTTAAGGCAAACTCAGCCAAAGACAAAAATGAAGACCACTCTTCCAGATTCTCTGAGACAAAACACCTCAAATAAGTTTATAGATTCTGGTTAGTGCGCTCAGTTTGTCCGTTTGACTGAGGGTGGAAAGCCGAAGGGAAGGCCAACTGAACTCCCAGACGAGTACAGAATGTCCTCCAGAACCTAGAAACAAATTGCGTCCCCCTATCAGACACCACACCAGAGGGAATGCCGTGTAATTTCACAATGTTATCAATAAATACTTGAGCGAGAGTTTTGGCATTGGGCAAACCTGATAATAGTATAAAGTGCGCCATCTTACTGAAGCGGTCCACCACCACCAAATTCACCGTCTTCCCAGAGGAACTAGGCAAATCAGTGATGAAGTCAATGGACAAATGCGTCCAGGGACTAGAGATGTCGCGAACGTAAAATTTTCCGTTCGGAAACGGCGAACGCGAATTTCTGCAAATGTTCGCGAATGGGCGAACCGGGCGAACCGCCATAGACTTCAATAGGCAGGCAAATTTTAAAACCCACAGGGACTCTTTCTAGCCACAGTAGTGATGGAAAAGTTGTTTCAAGGGGACAAACACCTGGACTGTGGCATGCCGGAGGGGGATCCATGGCAAAACACCCATGGAAAATTACATAGTTGACGCAGAGTTGGATTTTAATCCATAAAGGGCATAAATCACCTAACAATCGGATTTTTTTTTTTGAACAACGTGGTTTAAAACATCCAGTGTGTGTATACGATCAGGTATGATGTTGTATCGATCAGGTAGTGTAAGGGTTACGCCTGCTTCACAGACATTGACAGACCAAACTCCCCTTTTAATGCACCGCAAACAACCGCAAACAGTCCATTTGCCCAACCCCATTTGTACAAGGTTGGATACCAAGCTAGCCATGTCCCGTTGATGTCGTTGAAGGTTTCTTCCTCCACCCAGCCACGTACAACACCAAGGGTCCCGGAAAGGTGAATTGAATTGATTATTCGAACAGGGGGGGTGGTTAAAAAAACGCTGGCTCCCTCCCCTTTATTTGAATCCACGGTCACTGCGTCTGTGCCGTGCAATTTACTGTCCCACCCGATATGAGTGGGATTTTCTGTAGTTCTCTCTTCTCATCAGTTTAATACCTGTTACGTCCCCAATCTGGGGTCCATTTATTAAATAGATTTTTTGAACGGGGAGATGGTTAAAAAAAATGCTGGCTCCCTCCCCTTTGTTTGAATCCACGCCACGGTCACTGCGTCTGCGCCGTGCAATTTACTGTCACACCCGATATGAGTGGTATTTTCTGTAGTTCTCTCTTCTCATCAGTTTAATCCCTGTTACGTCCCCAATCTGGGTGTCACAGTCATTACCTCTGGCTGTGACCTTCTGTCTATGCTCTCGCTGTAGTTCCGTTCCTGTGTCATTTGTGGTTCTTTATGGGTTAACTCCCCTGTGTGCCTATTAGGAGTTAATCCTCTGTCTGTTCCATGGGTGTGGTCTCTCTGCTGCACCCATGGAACCTGTATATAAGGCTGAGGTTTCCTCAGTTCTGGGTCAGCTCTCCTGGTGTGTGTTGTCTTGTCCTGCTTCTGGTTTGTACTCTCTCTCCCATGCTGCTGACCCATGGGATCCGTGTCTGTCTGTCTGTGCTCTGTGGGTTTCCCTACTTGTTCATTAACGTCCTCTTTCCTGTCTTTCTGTTATCTGTTTCTGCCAGTTATGTTTTAGTTACTTTGTGTGTTTTCATATGTCTGTGTTCAGCAAGCCATTGCAGCAGAGTGCTATGCGCAAGGCCACGCAGTATACCACTGGTGGAGCAAGTCCTTCTCTGCTCATTGCCACTCCTGCTCCCTTGCGTGAACTCCTGCTTGTATTCTTAGTTACCTTGTGTGTATTCATATGTCTCGGTTCAGCAAGCGCCTAGCTGCAGAGTGCTATGCGCAAGGCCACGCAGTATACCACTGGTGGAGCAAGTCCTTCTCTGCTCATTGTCACTCCTGTTTCCTTGCTATGTATTTCTGCTTAAGTTATTAGTTGCCCTGTTTTGTATTTGCCTGTCTGTTATGTTTGCCCATGTGCCGTCGGTACCTTCTGGTACCTGTTGTCCATTTGTTCCTGCTGTCACTGTCTAATTCACTCTTCAGAGTGGACCCTGGCAACTTCCTGCGGCAAAGTCTAACCCTACCATCTAGGGCTCTAGTGAATCCCAGGAGTTTCTTAGTCACGCCCCTCTGGAGTATTACTAGACAGTGGCGCAGTGGGGGTTTTCTCCCACTGTGCTGACGGTACATAGAGCTTATGTTTTGTCTGTGCTGCCTTCCATGTTTTTGTTTGTGCAATAAACTCTTATGTGTCTGTACCTGATTTCCGTTTATTGCTTGACGACGCGGTGGTCTCTCCTGGGACCTCCAACTCGTGACACTGGGGTCCATTTATTAAATAGATTTTTTGAACAGGGAGATGGTTAAAAAAATGCTGGCTCCCTCCCCTTTGTTTGAATCCACGCCACGGTCACTGCGTCTGCGCCGTGCAATTTACTGTCACACCCGATATGAGTGGTATTTTCTGTAGTTCTCTCTTCTCATCAGTTTAATCCCTGTTACGTCCCCAATCTGGGGTCCATTTATTAAATAGATTTTTCGAACGGGGAGATGGTTAAAAAAATGTTGGCTCCCTCCCTGTCACGACTGTGACTGATCCAGACAGGTCTGGGAGGAGAAGGTCGCAGCGACTTGCTACTCGCGATAGCTTGTGAGTTTGCTCCGTGGTTCAGGGTATGTCATCTGGGTTTTGCCTTGTGAACCTTTTTGTCCTGACTGGGAGTTTGTAGGCATCCTTCTCAGGTGAGTCCTGTCTGCCACTCCCAGCTACTATATTAGTTTCAGTTTCACTTGCAGTCATTGCCAGATATAGTCCTTACTTCCAGTTCTATTCTGACCTTTGAAGGAGATCGTTTGATGGTGTTGCTGTGGAGCTCTTGTCCGGCGTGGACTGTCGTGTTTGGTATCGCCTTCTCTGCTCGTGACTGGATAAGTCTATCTCTGCTATAGATTGTTTGTTGCTGTCTTCCCCTGTTGTTCTCCTAGACGTGAGTGATGGTGACTAGTGCTCCCATCTGCCGTTCCCCAGTCTAGTCTTCATAGGGTGACTGATGGTTTAGGCATCCTGCTCGCCGCACGGGTTCACACCCCGTCTAGGGTATCAGGGCAGACAGGTGCCAGCTTAGGGTTAGGCCTCCTGCACACGACCGTTGTGTGCACCCGTGGCCGTTGTGCCATTTTCTGTTTTTTTTTCGCGGACCCATTGACTTTCAATGGGTCCGTGGAAAAATCGGAAAATGCACCGTTTTGCAGCCGCATCCGTGATCCGTGTTTCCTGGCCGTGAAAAAAATATGACCTGTCCTATTTTTTTCACGGCCAACGGTTCACGGACCCATTCAAGTCAATGGGTCCGTGAAAGAACACAGATGCACACAAGATTGGCATCCGTGTCCGTGATCCGTGGCCGTAGGTTAGTTTTTATACAGACGGATCCGAAGATCCGTCTGCATAAAAGCTTTTTCAAAGCTGAGTTTTCACTTCGTGAAAACTCAGAACCGACAGTATATTCTAACACAGAAGCGTTCCCATGGTGATAGGGACGCTTCTAGTTAGAATACACTACAAACTGTGTACAAGACTGCCCCCTGCTGCCTGGCAGCACCCGATCTCTTACAGGGGGCCGTGATCAGCACAATTAACCCCTTCAGGTGCGGCACCTGAAGGGGTTAATTGTGCTGATCACGGCCCCCTGTAAGAGATCAGGGCTGCCAGGCAGCAGGGGGCAGACCCTCCCCCCCCTCCCCAGTTTGAATATCATTGGTGGCCAGTGCGGCCCCCCCCTCTATTGTAATAATTCGTTGGTGGCACAGTGTGCGCCCCCCCCCCCTCCCTCCCTCTATTGTAATAATTCGTTGGTGGCACAGTGTGCGCCCCCCATCGGCCCCCCCTCCCTCTATAGCATTAACAACATTGGTGGCCAGTGTGCGGCCTCCCATCTCCCCCCCCCCATCATTGGTGGCAGCGGAGTTCCGATCGGAGTCCCAGTTTAATCGCTGGGGCTCCGATCGGTAACCATGGCAACCAGGACGCTACTACAGTCCTGGTTGCCATGGTTACTTAGCAATAGTACAATAGTAGAAGATTCATACTTAACTGCTGCTGCTATGTTCGTGTCCGGCCGGGAGCTCCACCTACTGTAAGTGACAGGTCTGTGCGGCGCATTGCTAAATGAACCGTCACTTACCAGTAGGAGGAGCTCCCGGCCGGACACGAACATTGCAGCTCCCAGGTAAGTATGAATCTTTTACTATTGTACTATTGCTAGTAACCCGCTGCCGGGGGGGGGGGGGGGGGAGATGGGAGGCCGCACACTGGCCACCAATGTTGTTAATGCTATAGAGGGAGGGGGGGCCAATGGGGGGCGCACACTGTGCCACCAACGATTTATTACAATAGAGGGAGGGAGGGGGGGGGCGCACACTGTGCCACCAACGAATTATTACAATAGAGGGAGGAAGGGGGGGGGGCCGCACTGGCCACCAATGATATTCAAACTGGGGAGGGGGGGGGTCTGCCCCCTGCTGCCTGGCAGCCCTGATCTCTTACAGGGGGATATGATAGTACAATTAACCCCTTCAGGTGCGGCACCTGAGGGGTTAATTGTGCTGATCACGGCCCCCTGTAAGAGATCGGATGCTGCTAGGCAGCAGGGGGCAGTCATGTACACAGTTTGTAGTATATTCTAACTAGAAGCGTCCCCATCACCATGGGAACGCCTCTGTGTTAGAATATACTGTCGGAAATGAGGTTTCACGATCTAACTCATATCCGACAGTATATTCTAACATAGAGGCGTTCCCATGGTGATGGGGACGCTTCAAGTTAAAATATACCATCGGATTGGAGAAAACTCCGATCCGATGGTATAAAAGGGACTCCAGACTTTACATTGAAAGTCAATGGGGACGGATCCTTTTGAAATGGCACCATATTGTGTCAACGTCAAACGGATCCGTCCCCATTGACTTGCATTGTAATTCAGGACGGATCCGTTTGGCTCCGCACGGCCAGGCGGACACCAAAACGACTTTTTTTTCATGTCCGTGGATCCTCCAAAAATCAAGGAAGACCCACGGACAAAAAAACGGTCACGGATCACGGAAAAACGGGACCCGTTTTTGCGGACCGCAAAAAAATACGTTAGTGTGCAGGAGGCCTTAGTCAGGGGTGGCCATTCTATTTCCCATCCGTAGATAAGGGTCCCCCTTCCCCTCCGTCTGGTGCGACACGACTGCTGCTGGGATAGCGGTCGTGACAGTATATCTGGCCTTTTAAAAAAAAAAAAAGTGACATTTCTTTTTTTTTTTTTTTGCTTGCTGTTTTCCTTTGTATTTTTTCTGTTCCACTATGGATCCAGTTACGGTTGTGGCAAAACAATTACAGGGGTTATCCCTTGAAGTGGCAGGATTAAAAGCAACAGTGCTGCAGCAGCAGCAGAAATCCTTGGGTTCCACCGTTGCTACGGGAAACCAAGGTACTCCTGAGCCAAAAGTGGCTTTACCTGATAGGTTCTCAGGAGGGAGAGACCAATTTGTAACCTTCAGAGAGGCTTGCAAATTGTTCTTCAGGTTACGCCCTAGATCCTCCGGCGGTGAGGAACAACGGGTGGGCATTGTAATTTTCTCTCCTGCAAGGAGATCCGCAGGCTTGGGCTTTCTCCCTACCATTAGACTCTCTGGCCTTACGATCAGTGGAGGAGTTTTTTGAAGCCCTGGGTCTCGTATATGATGACCCGGACAGGGTCTCACTGGCTGAGTCTAAACTACGTAGACTTCGGCAAGAGAACCGGTCTGCTGAACTATATTGTTCCGAATTCCGTAGGTGGGCTACTGATACAATATGGAACGACTCGGCCCTTAGGAGTCAGTTCTGCCAGGGGTTGTCTGAAAAATTAAAAGACGCGCTGGCGGTATACGAGGTCCCTGGGTCTCTTGAGGCTGCTATGTCTCTGTTCATAAGAATCGACAGACGACTCAGGGAGAGACTATTAAATTTTACGGAGGCCTCTATAGGGCAGGGATCGGTTTGTTATGATCCGGTCGAGCCAATGCAAATAGGGGGTGCCACTAGACGGGTGAATCCTCCTAAGTTCTGCAGTAGGTCAGAGGTTTGTTTTCGTTGTGGGGGGAGGTGTCATTTTGTAAAGGTTTGTCCCTCAGAACCAAACAGACCACAAACAAAGGAGCTGTCGGAAAACTAGAGTCCCCAGATTGTGCGGAGGATAACAGTCTGGGCGTATTCGTTTCCTCCATACGCATGTCTCCGTTTTTGTTGTCCGCTACCGTTGAGGCGGGCAATAGGACTGAGATCTGTTCCGTCTTTTTGGACAGTGGGGCGGGGGTCAACTTGGTGGATTCACGGTTTGCTCAGGCTCTGGGTTTTACTCCGGAACCGGTACGCAGAACTATTCCTGTTTTTGCCATTGACTCCTCCCCTCTTACTCAGAGAGAGTTAACTCAGATCATCCATAATATCCATCTGCAGGTAGGGGACCTCCATAAAGAGCATATCTCTTGTTATGTCCTGGACGGTCTTCCGGCTCCTATGGTATTGGGGCTTCCCTGGCTGGTGACTCACAATCCAGTGGTGGATTGGCAGGCCGGGGAGATTGTGGAGTGGAGTGAACATTGTAAGGACAACTGCTTGAGTAGTAGGTGCTCTACACTCTCTGTAACATCTTTACCTGCCTTTCTGTCAGATTTTATGGATGTGTTCTCTGAGAAGGGTTGTCAGGGGTTACCACCTCATCGTCCATATGATTGCCCGATTAATCTATTACCTGGGGCAAAACTACCTAAAACCCGGTTATACAATCTTTCCGGCGCGGAGAGGAAGGCTATGCAGGATTATATTTCGGAGAGTTTGGCTAAAGGACACATCAGACCCTCTTCTTCACCCGTGGCTGCAGGGTTCTTTTTCGTTAAAAAGAAAGATGGGGGCCTGCGTCCTTGCCTGGATTTCCGGGAATTAAATCGGATAACTATCCGAGATCCCTATCCTCTTCCTCTCATTCCCGACCTCTTTAATCAGGTTGCTGGTGCTAAATGGTTCTCCAAAATAGATCTCAGAGGAGCATATAACCTAGTTCGCATCAAAGAGGGGGATGAGTGGAAGACGGCTTTTAATACTCCGGAAGGGCATTATGAAAATCTGGTCATGCCATTTGGTCTTACTAATGCGCCTGCGGTGTTCCAACATTTTGTCAATGATATTTTTAGTCACCTTATCGGGAGATTTGTTGTGATATATCTTGATGACATCCTGGTCTATTCCCCGGATCTGGATACACATAAGATCCATGTGAGACAAGTGCTGCAGATATTAAGGGCCAACAAATTGAAATGTGTGTTCACGTAAAAGAACTGCCATTTCTGGGGTATGTGTTGTCAGATTCAGGTTTCCGCATGGATCCAGAGAAAGTCCGGGCGATTATGGACTGGGATCTGCCTGAGAACCTGAAGGCATTGCAACGCTTCCTGGGGTTTGCCAATTTTTATAGAAAGTTTATAAAGAACTATTCCTTAGTGGTCAAACCACTGACGGACATGACCCGAAAGGGATCTGATTTTTCCAAATGGTCACATGCAGCCAAAACTGCCTTTACTTCTCTGAAGGAGAGATTCATCTCGGCCCCTATTCTCGTACAGCCAGATGTCTCGCTTTCTTTTATTGTAGAGGTTGACGCATCAGAGGTGGGGGTGGGAGCGGTACTATCTCAGGGCCCGTCCCCTGGTGAATGGCGTCCGTGTGCTTTCTTTTCGAAGAAATTGTCTACTGCAGAAAGGAATTATGATATTGGCAACAGGGAACTTTTGGCTATTAAGTTGGCCTTTGAGGAGTGGCGTCATTTTTTGGAGGGGCGGTTCATCCCGTCACGGTGATTACTGATCACAAAAAACTTATTATATCTGGAGTCTGCTAAACGTCTCACTCCTAGACAGGCTCGGTGGTCGTTATTTTTTACTAGGTTTAATTTTGTAATAAACTCGCCCGGGGGCAAAAAATACTAAGGCGGATGCATTGTCCCGAAGTTTTCCTGGAGGGGGTGATGTTGATGTACCAGAGCCCATTTTGCAAAAGGGGGTGGTGGTCTCTGCATTACACTCAGGTTTGGAGGGGAGGGTGTTGGAAGCTCAGGGGGACGCCCCGGCCTCCTGCCCCTCGGGTAAACTGTTTGTGCCAGAAAATTTACGCCTGGAGATACTAAAAGAACACCATAACTCCACACTGGCAGGACACCCAGGTAGTAGGGCAACCTCTGAGTTAGTGTCTCGTCGGTTCTGGTGGCCTAAGTGGCGCCAGGAGGTGTTGAATTTTGTGTCTGTATGTGCTACCTGTGTTTGTTCTAAGGTAGATCATTCTCGTCCGGCATGGCGTCTTTTACCTCTGGCCATCCCCAACAGGCCTTGGACGCACCTATCAATGGATTTCATTACGGATCTACCAGTATCAGCGGGGAAGACTGTTATTCTTGTAGTTGTTGACAGATTCAGTAAAATGGTGCACTTTATTGCTCTTGCCGCATTGCCTAATGCTAACACACTGGCTCAGGTTTTTATTGACCACATCGTGAAGCTTCACGGGGTCCCTTCCGATGTTGTTTCGGATCGTGGTACCCAATTTGTTTCTAAATTTTTGGAAAGCT